>NW_007251350.1:221878-326365 GCF_000164805.1 Carlito syrichta | reverse complement strand
GCGGGTCTCGAACCCACGGATTCAGGCAATCCACTCACCTCAGGCTCCCAAAGGCGCAGGATTACAGGCTGAGCCACCGAGCTCGGCTTCTGTATGTGTCTTTATAGATGAAGTGAGTTTCATAGAGGAAGCGTATTGTTGGTTCTTGTTTTTTAATCCATTTAATTACCGTACATCTTTTAATTGGAAAGTTTAGTTCATTTATATTCAATGATATTATTAATAGGTAAGGTCTTACTACTGCCATTTTGCTATTTGTTTTCTGGTTGCTAGTGTCTTCCTTTGTGCATAAGCAATTTTCTCTAGTAGTATGTTTTGATTTCTTGCTTTTTATTTTGTGTGTGTGTATCTAAATAGGTTTTTGCTTTGTTACCATAAGGCCTGCAAATAACATCTTAAAACCAATTGTTTAAAATGAGTGGCAACACACAAACCCACAAAGAAACTCTACTCTTTAACTCCATCCCTTTCACTTTTTGATTTTATGTTGTCTCTATCTTTTTTATGTTGTGTGTTTCTTTCTTTTTTTTTTTTTTTTTGAGTTGGAGTCTCACTCTGTCGCCCAGACTGGAGTGCAGTGGCCACTCCCGGCCACCGCAGCCTCGCCTGCTGGTCTCCGGCGATCCTTCCGCCTCAGTCTTCCGAGTAGCCAGAATTACAGGCATGTGCTACCACGCCCGGCTGATTTTTTGATTTATTGTAGAAATGAGGTCTTGCTGCCCAGGCGGGTCTCAAACCCGCGGGCTCAGGCAATCCACTCACCTCAGCCTCCCAAAGGCACGGGATTACAGGCTGAGCCACCGAGCCCGGCTTGTTGTGTGTTTCTTAATAAATTGTTATAGTTATTATTTTTGATGAGTTTATTCTTTAGTGCTCCTACTAAAATATGAGTGGTTTACCTATTGAAATTGCAGTATTCTGTATTTGTCTGTGCACAATAACTTTATTAGATGCGACACTGTAGATTAGAAGTTTTTTTCTTTCAGCTCTTTGATTGGTTCATCCTCTTCCCTCCTGACCTGTAAGATTTCCACTGAGAAATATAGATATATCAGAGCTCTTTGCATGCTATTTGCTCCTTTCTTCTAGCTGTTTTTTTTTTGTGAGAGTTTGATTACAAGGGGGGACCTCCAAAAACCTGGAATTTATTTCTAAAAAATTGAATATTTATTCTTGCCTGTTTAAACTTCAGTTACCTTCAAAGTACTCACCATTTGATATGATATACGTGTCAAGATGCTTTTTCCACTGCTCAAAACAATTTTTGAACTCATCCATTTTGATGCCTTTTAGTGCTTCTGCCATCTTTTGTTTCATCTCTTCCACACTGGTAAAACTTTTTCCTTTGAAGACTTTTTTCATCCCGGAAAACAACAATAACAAAAACAGTTGCTCAGGGAAAGATCGGTGAATAGTGAGGGTGGGACATAGAGGTCATATGCCATTTTTGGTCAAAAACTGCTAAATACTCATCACAGTGTTGACAGGTTGTTTGTGTAAACCATCCATCACGAAATGGGCAAACACACTGAAATAATCTTAAACAAAAACAAAAACAAAAACTGAAACCCAACGCAGTCTCTCACAATGCTAGTTGGTCCACTGATGCTGATGGGTTCCTAGAACTGAGTCCAGTGCAGCCCTAGGACTTGTCCAAGGATGCAGTCACTGAGGCCTGACTGCCACTCACCTTTAGTTGGCAACCCAGGCACTTTAGTTGGCTGGTGGTGACGCCAGCCAGGACTCACGTTCCTCCCGCTAGGGTGGAAGATTCCTTCCTGGCCCTGGGCGACTCCAAGTGTTCCCTTGACGGGCACTGGCAGAATTCTGCCTTTCACTGTGTCCTTCACTGTGACAGGGTGGCACTGATTCCAACGCAAACTTTAACAATCACTTTACTCTGCCTCCCCCAAGCACAGAGACTATATTTCTGTACTGTGCTGCCTGGGCCAGGGCCCACTTTTCTTCTTATGCTGAAGCCAAGTACTGCAGTTGCTCACCTGTTTCTTTTGTTTCTTATGAAGGTGATTTCTGTGTGATGATTGTTCATCCCCTGCAGGTGGATGATTGCTGGAGGGTTCTATTCAGCCATCTTGCTCCACCTCCTCAAAATTATAAAGTTTTACAATTCTATAACTAAGTCTGTGATTCTTTTTGAATTATGTTTCATACATGATGCCAGATTTAGGATGAGATTCATTGTTTTGCTTGTGGATGAACAATTGCTTTGCACCATTTGTTGAAAAGCCTATCCTTCCCCCATTTAATTGATTTTGCATGAATGTCAAAAATCAGTTGGGCATGTTGTGTGGGCTTATTTATGAGTTCTCCATTCTGTCTCATTGTGTTTGTCCCTCTGTCAATACCACACAGCCTTGATGACTGTAGCTGTATAATAAGTGTTGAAATCAGGTAGACTGAATTTGCTTACTTTGTTTTAATTTTATTTTACTTCTTATAGGGACAGGGTATCTCTCTATTGCCCAGGTTGGAGTGCAGTGGTATAGTCATCGATCACTGCAACCTTGAACTACTGGGCTCAAGCAATTCTCCCACCTCAGCCTCTTGAGTAGCTAGGACAACAGTCATGCACCCCATGCCCAGTTGATTTTGGTATCACTTGTAGAGATGGGGTCTTGCTATGTTGCTCAGGTTGGTCCCAAGCTCCTGGCCTCATGTGATTCTCCTGCCTTGTCTTTCCAAAGTGCTAGAATTATAAGCATGACCCACCATGTCTAGCTAGGACATATCTGGTATATATATAACAGAGAACCTGTTATAGCTCTCTAATAGCAGGAGGGGGGGGGAGAGACAGAGAGAGAGACTAGAGGAGAGCACAGGACTGGATTCTGTTAAGGCTGAGAAAGTCATCTGACTATGATGCAAGTCTGACCCCAATGAAGAAGGGTAGAAACATCCTGATTTATTAGATCCAAGTTTCACTCTCAGGCTTTCCCACTAATAAAATATTTGTGCATTTAATCCTTCCTTGGCATAGACTTCTTGGAGGACCTGGACTAACAGAGTTTTTTCCTTTCTTTTTCTTTAAACCTAGTGAAAAGAGGAGATAAAGTGTTGATTTTAGAATACTTTTATGGCATCTCCAAGGGAATGAGAAGCATAATCTGTAAGTATAAAGCAATAACAACTAATAATAATAATAATAATAAAATCATGAGTGCAAGAAAAGGCAGTTGAGATACGTGGGACAGAGCTATCTCTTTCTCACTCTCCACCTTGGTCGGTTTGCATACCATGTTCATATATGTCTGAAAACCTGTCCTGTGGTAGAAGACATGGTTGAAAGTATAGCTTCTTTTTGCAGAGCTTGATTTTCTTCTGAAACATACACAAAACTTCCATAAATTGGAAATAGATAGGTATTAGGAATAATAGTTAAAAACAAAGATAAAATTAAATCAGTTCTCAAGTATGCGAACATTTAGTCATTCCATGTAAGGCCTGTTAATTACTTTATTAAAAAATAGGGAGAGGATTCGGTGAAAGGGTGAAGACGGGGACCAGGTTAAGACATCACTGTTATCACCCTGGACCAGTGAAAGGAATTTGCTTGTTAAGCTTGTGTGTCAATGTCACTTAAGTGTCAAACTTAAACTGGTATTGAAGACAACAAGGGTTTTAGGGATGTGGTGTTGAATGACTCGCTTGTCCCTCCAGATATCCTCCTCTTTTCTGTACCTGCTAGCCTGTGCAGACTACATCCGTGGGCACCCTTGCTCTCTAGCTCCAGCTGGATTGGAGCCAATGGGAGGCACAGGCAGGAGACCAGTGGGAGGAGGAAGAGAGAGCCACAATTCACTTCCTCTTTGAGTGTAATCGCTGGCCGGCTGTGCCCTGCTGCTGAAGATCACAGCTCCTGTAAGCAGTTTTCTCCAGAAAGCACCCCGCCCTGCACACTGGCCCCCTCTCTTGCCCCTTGAAGCTTAAACACAGCAGGTCCTCCTCGTGATACTGGCTACCCCAGGTCACTGCTTTATCCCTTGAGATTTCTCAACACCATATCTACACTTCTGCAGACAGTTCCTTTATTAGATGCTCCTCAAATGACTCCTTTGGAATGCACCATTTGTTTCCTGCCAGGAGATCCCCATGCAGGTCATCATCTTAAGTGAATCCCTAAATACAAGATTATGCATACTGCAACTCGGAAGTGATGACGATAGCATCTTACTAAAGAGTCAATTTCAAAAGAACAGTTTTCTCCTTCCACTAATGAAGGGGAATTTTGACTTAACTGGGTTAAATAATTTTCTTATTTTTAGAGAACTCTAACAGATTAATTTTAATTTAACATTACCTGGAATGTTCTCAGAGGCAATGTATGACTCTCAGTCTGTAATAGCTGCCATAACATTGGAAACTTGGTTATGATATGATAATGACGGTGTACATAATTGGCTATGATATGATAATGACGGTGTACATAAATAATTAACTTTTTTAAGAAGAGGAAAGTAACGCCATATTTATTGGCAACCAGCTGATCGACTTGGGTCACACTGGAAGAAGCAACAGAGTAAAAGATCAGGTAACTCCTGCAAGAAAAACTCAGAGGCCAAAAGAGGATGAAAACATGGCTAGTGTAATTCACAAATCTGTGTTTGAACATCACTGACCAGGAGGTGCTGGGGCTGATGATGCGGGCCTGGAGTGTGCTGGAGAGGCAGGTGGTGCAGATGGAGAGGTCCCTCATCACCTTGCATGTGTGGAAAAACGCCTTACACCTGAAGTCATTCTGAAAATCCAATGACTCATAGAGCTCTGCTAACACAAACAGTCCCATGAAGAGCATCATGACAGGCCCGTGGCTGAGGCCTGTGGCCTGGCAGGAGGCAGAGGAGAAAGAGGGGTTATCGACTGGGAGTGAAATGCCAGCTTGAAAAAAAAGGTGTTTTGAAACATGATAATCTAAGTCAACACTGATGTTCTCGATGGCATCGCGGAAACATATTTTGCATATCTGGGGAAAAAATAGACCTCACATGTTTTTATTTTTTTCAGTCTTCAAAATCATCACCACCACCACCATCGTTAATATTTTACTCAATTGCTTTTTAATAATAACCCTGAGCATGAAAAATTGTTGTTTTTTAATAACCCTGAGCATCTGGCACGGATTATTGAAAATACAACACTAGCATGATTTTCTACACCAAATAATGTATGTGTAACATACAACACAACCATGGTTGTGTCTGCTTAGGGTGCCTGTCGTCTACACTTCTGCTATACCTGGGTCTCACTCTTTGGAAAACTTTTTCTTACTGTTCCTCAGTCCCTCATTTAATATTTATCACCCAGAATAATAATGGACAACAAGGTCACTCAAAGGTATTTGTACAATCAAACAAGATAAAGTGTTTTGCTAGTGAGTAAAACTTTACAACAAACAATTGTAGGAAAAAAATGCAGTCCATGCCTTTTCAAATTGGGTCACTTTGACACTTTTTGGTAATTTAATGAAAGTTTTTATTTTGAAAGCAAAGTCAGAGAATGGGTCATGAAGTGGGGAAAGCTTTTTCTATAAATGCCTATTTGAGTAATTTTGCTCACAAATTTTTTTTACTGTGACTCATAATCAGAGGTAAACACATTTGTACATCATGTGCCAGTACATATGCAACAAACTTAGGATTTAAAAATATAGAAAACAACAGAGAACAATGCTATGCATATTTTAATTAGGGGTGGGCTTCTTGACAATAGAGAAGATGAAAAATCTATAAATATTTTCATACATATGAACTTTTTTTTAAAGCACATTTTAAGCTGAGCAGCAGGGAGACATTTGGAGCAAGGGGTTTTTTAAAATGAGGGATTATGACAATTGTATTATTTTTAGAGAAGTAAATTAGTCTGTTTAAAAGTGATCTTCTTTTTGGTATTATTTTCTGATAGTTTTTTTTTTTTCTTTTTCCCTAATCCACACTCTAAATAACCAAAAACAAAATTTGGTATACTACAGTTTTTATACCTCCTTTGTCTGAGCTATATTTGTCTTGAGAGTATTGACAAATATTTTATTTTTTATTACTGATTTGGGAAACTCCTGTATCACAATGACCTAATTAGTGATTTTCCATGGGACAATTAAAAAAAAACGGAAGCCTTTCCACCCTAGGCTGTATCTGAATTGAGAGATAGAATACCTTTTGAAAGGTATTTTTTCAATTTTGAAAGACCTTCAGGAGTTTTCTGTTCAGTTAAGAACTGCTGGCTTGTAAGAGAGTAAAGGAGAGTATTTTAATCTCACCTTCTGTTATGTTTCTCTTAAAATTTACAAAATTCTAATTTAATTTTAAAAATTTCTTATGTGTTAAAACTTAAACAGTCATGTGATAATATTAAGAGGAGGAGCCTCCAGGAGGTGATTATATCATGAACGCTCACAAAGAGGATTAGTGACCTTATAAAAAAGGTTCAAGGGAGCTGTTCATCCTTTGTGCCCTTCTATCTTTCTACCATGTGAGGACACAGCAAAGCCTTTAGCAGACACTGAATATGCTGGTGTCTTGATCTTGAGCTTACTAGGCTCCAGAACTGTGAAAAATACATTTCTGTTCTCCATAAATTTCCCAGTACAAGGTATTCTGTTATGGCAGCTGGATTAAACTAAGGAATTGGAACCAGAGGTGAGATGTACTGGAACAAATACCTAAAAATGTGGAAGTGGCTTTGGAACAGGGTAATGGGTAGAGGTTGGAAGAGTTTGAAGGAACAGGCTAGAAAAGGCCTATATTGTTGTAAATGGAGCATTAAGGATGATTCTGGTGAGAGCTCAGAATAAGAGGTGAACTGTAGAGAAAACCAGAATCTTCTTAAAGATTACTTAAGTGGTCATGGTCAGAATGTTCATAGAAATATGGAGAGTAAAGACAATACTAATGATATCTTACACAGAAATAAAGAATAAGGTATTGGAAACTGTAGGAAAGGCCATCTTTGTTATAAGGTGGCTAAGAACTTGGCTGAATTGTGTTCATGTCCTAGTGCTTTGTGGAAGGTGGAATTTAAGAGTAATGAACTAGGATATTTGGTGGAAGAAATCTCTAAACAAAGTGTTCAGGATGAAGCATGAATTTTCTTGACTGCTTATAGTAAAATACCAAAAAAGATTAATACATTAAAGTCAAAATTCAGAATCAAGAGGGAAACAGAACTTAAAATCTGAAAAAATATCAGCCTAGCTAGGTTGTAAATCATAAAAAGACTTGTTCGGGAGAGTGTGGCCAAGAGTGTGACCAAGAGAAAGTTTGAGAAAGAGATTAGTATGAATGAAAAGAAACCAGATGCTACTCATCAAAACAGTGGAAGAATGACTCCAGAGGCACTTTGGAGATCTTTGAGGCTGCCACTCCCATCACAGGGCCGGAGTACCAAGGCCCAAGGAAAAAGCTTCAAAGGAGGGGCCAAAGGCACCCATGAGGCCTTGGGGTTCATTGGCCAGAACCACCTCACATCTCTGCTCCCATTCTGGGGCAATTCTCCTCCTTCGTCATCCCAGCTGCAGCTCAAGCAGGCCCAGGTGTGGCTGGGGCCTCCCCTCCAGAAAGCTCAGCCGAAAGTCACGGTAGCCTCACATGGGGCTGGGTCTGCAGCTACAGAGTGCAAGAGCTGTGTGGGTGTGGTACCTCCACCGACATTTTAAAGAATGCCGCAGAAAACCTTGAGGTTCAGGCAGAGCCAGCCACAGGGATGGGCCGTTGCAGAGGACACCCACTAGGGACATTTCTGGTGGAGGAATGGGATGGGGCTGTAAGGCAAGTGTGGAGAAAATGAGGATAAGCCGAGAAAAGGCAAAGGGAATTTATTAGAGCGAAAGGAAAGGATGACTGGCCCTAAAGAAGAACCAACAGCCTGTTCTTTTGGCACGTCCTTCTTATATCCCCTAGCTGGTATCTGGTGGTCATGTAGCACACGTAGTCCTGAGGAGGTAGGTGTTGGTGGTCACATAGTTCCAAGACGTGGCCTTGAGGAAACAAGCTTGTGCTGGTGGTCTTGTAACCTTGAGGACGCAGGTGTTGGCAGCAAAAACAAGACGTCGCTTAAGCAAGCGGGGCAGGAAGCGGGAAGGGGTGAGTGGGGGTTGTAGCTCCCTTACAGGGGCCACCACAGGAAAGCCCCACCAGGACAATACTTTAGTGGAGCTGTGGAGACCTGAAGAGCTACCAGTGTGCAGGGTCAGCATGGGAGAGCCTCAGGTACCTGACTCTAACCCTAAGAGCTGCTACGTGGGCCGTGCCCAGAAAAGACATAGAGGCAGTGTTCCCTGGGGCCCTGGGATCCAACCTCCACTTTAAAGTGTTTGAAGCCAGGACGCGGAGTCAAAGAAGCCTCAATGTTTAACATTGTTTGCTTTGGATTTGAACTTGCTTGGGACTTATCATCTCTTTCTTCCTTCCTACTTTCCCTTTTGAATTAGGAACTTGTTTGATTTTTAAAGGCTCAGAGCTAGAAGGGAATTTGCTTCTGGAAGAATAGAACCTTAAATCTCACCCATAACTAATTTAGATTATACTTTAGACTTTTGAGTTGGTGCTGGAACAAGTTAACACTGCTGGAACCATTGGGATAGAATGAATGTATTTTGCAAATGAGAAGAACATGAATTTTTAAAGAGTGGAATGCTATTGTCTAAATGTGTCACCCTCAAATTCATACTAAAACCAGCCCAATTTCCCCATAGGACTGATAATTACTTTAAAAAAAAGAAAGAAAGAAATTGACGCTCCCAGTTGATGACTAAACTCTGACTTTTCTTTTCCTTGCCAAATTCCTAACTTTTAAAGTGAGTTACTCTCCAATCTGACTTTGGCAAATAAAGAAAGAAAATTTAAGTATCATATAACTCTATAAGCTAGTCTTTTGGGGACTCTGGCATCTTTAAAAACAATTCCCTGCTCTGTTTGAAGTCTGTCACCACTACCTGGAAAACTTCATCTATGCATCAAGAAAGCTGGTTCTCTTATCGTCCTCAGAATGCCCGTTTCCTTTACTGCTTTTAGATTTGCTTAGAAAACTATGTCGGCTAGTTGTAAGAAAATCTTTGAATCTACCTATGACCTGTGGTCTCCTGCTTGGGAATGTCTTGCCTTCCTGAACCTCAGTAGTGTAAATCTCACATGTTGATTTACGGTTTCTTTATAACTTCTGTCCTCCTAAACTGTATATAAACAAGCTACCATTCAACCAGGTGGCATGTTCTCAGGAGCTCCTGAGGACATTGCCATGGGCCTAAGATCACTCATATTTGGCCATAAAAAAGTCATCTTAAAATATTTTTACAGAGTTTGGCATCTTTTCATCAGCATGGCCTTGAAACTTACATTTACTTTGTCTGAGTTCCCTCCAAAGAGACCAACCCTCAGGCAAGTGGCTGAAACTCACCAGAACATTGCATCTAGACAATGAGATTCAAGACCTTTCATTTAACATGGTTGCTTCCTTATGCTTCCCTAATTTCTGTTTTGCATTCCTTCTTCCTTATAAAAACCTCCAATTTCAATCAGTGGGAGAGACAGGTTTGAGACTGATCTGTCCTCCTTGGCTGATATAACCTAACGAAAAGCCTTCTTCCCTGGCAATACTCATCTCTGTGATTGGCTTTCTGTATGGAGACCAACAAGACTCCACCAAACCCGGTATTCTGGTAACAATGTTGAAACTTAATTGTCAATGTGTTAGCATGAAGAGGCAAGGCCGTTAAGAAGTGATTGCATCATTGTCTAGATGCAATGTTCTGGTGAGTTTCAGCCACTTGCCTGAGGGTTGGTCTCTTTGGAGGGAATTCAGACAAGGTAAATGTAAGTTTCAAGGCCATGCTGATGAAAAGATGCCAAACTCTATAAAAATATTTTAAGTGACATTTTTATGGCCAAATATGAGTGATCTTAGGCCCATGGCAGAGCACTCATAAATAGAATTAATGACCTTATAAAAGAGATGTGAGGCAGATGTTCATCCCTTTTCCCCATGTGCCCTTCTGCCATGTGAGGACACAGCAAGAAAGTCCTCACCAGACACTGAATCTGCTGGTGTCTTGATCTTGAAGTTCCAGCCTCCAAAAATGTGAGAAATAAATTTTTGTTCTTAACAAATTATCCTGTCTAAAGTACTTTGTTGTAACAGCAGGGACAGACTAAAATACTTTCCAATTACAATGTTTCAAGACCAAATTTTATTGTCCTAAAGGAAATATAAAACTATATAGGTAAAGAGAATCATTACCCAAGTGTGCATGTTAAATTTATCTAGCATAATTTAGGATTTAGGTTTTGTTTGTCTGTTGCAAAAAAGGAAAACTCACACACATTTATTACTCTGCTATTCCTTGGAAAAGCGTTTCTGGATTATTATAACGTGAATATAGATTTTGTCTGTTAAAAATGTTAAAATGTAACTGGCCCTAAATGATAAAATTCAATACCAAAATTAGGTGATAAACCAAAGTGCATATTTTTAAAGTAGATGTCTGAGAATCTATTAGACAATTGACCTACAATAAGGATTTAAAAGGGATAACTGCATACAGCAGGGAGCAACAAACATTTTCTGTAAAAAGCCGGACAGCAAATACTTTAAGCCTTATGGGTCATTTGGTCTCTGCTACAACTACTCAGCTCTGTTGTTCTAGTGCAAAAGTAGCTGCAGACAACACTTCAACACATGAATGTGACTATGTTTCAATAAAACTTTATTTATAAGGACAAGCAGTAGGATTGATTTGTCCTACAGACTGTAGTTTGCCCACTGCTGGCACTGAGGAAATGAGGGCTTAGTCAGAGATTCTTTTGGAGAAAGTTCTCCCAAGCCCCCATGAGAACCTCATCTTAAGCCTAAGGAGGGGACCCTTCAAACAGTTCACTTGGAGAGCTTGACCTTGTCCCTCTGACTTTACAAGGCATGCTGTTCCCAAGACAGGAAGTTGGCTTTCCTCCCTACCGATGGATAGTAGAATAAACACCCAGGATGGGTCGTGGGAGAGAGAACATTTGCCTAAACTGGCTTAATTTGAGTTCAGAAGAATCACCCTAGAAGGCAAAACTCCAAAAGAGACAATTCTGTGCAGAGTGGATTGAGGCTGGGGCACAGTGGGAAGTGGCTCTGAGGACAATGTGTCTGGACATTCTGATTTTAAATGGGTGGGACTGTGCTTGAGCAGAGGATTCATTTAGTTTTCTAAATAAAGATCGAATGAAATAAGCCAGGTACAGAAAGACAAATACTGCACGATCTTACATGTGGAGTCTAAACAGGTTGAACTCAAATAGAAGCAGAGTAGAATGATGGATTCCAAGTTCAGGCATGTGGGTGGGGAGTTGTGGAAATTGGGGAGATGTTGATCAAAGGACACAAAGTTTCCTTTGAACAGGAGGAATAAATTCTGGAGCTCTCTTATACAACACAGTTAACTATAGTTAAGCATATTGTATTGTAGACTTGAACATTGCTAAGAGAATAAATTTTAATGATCTCACCACACACACACAAAATAAGTTTGAGAGGTGATATACTAATTAGCTCAGTTTAATCATTTCACAATATACATGCTAAAACCTTGAGTTGTATACCGTAAATATACACATTTTTACTTGTCAATTAAAAAACAATAAAGAGTAAGCTGGTAAGATATGATGAGCTGAAATTTCATGCAGAAGCAAGGGGAAAACTTCCTTCAGTGAAAAAACTGTAGTAAGATTTTGAAGACAAAAGCAAATTGGATTTTTTGTCTATTTTTGTTTTCCAAATGTCTTAAGACAGAAAAATCTCAAAAGTACAGTCCAAAGGCACAAGAACCAGTATAGTGAACTCCATGTGCCAAGCAGCCATTGTCAACTTAGGCCCAAGGTGTTTGGTTCTACCTCCTTTCACCACCGCATACTCCACATGCAACATCACTTTGAAACAAATTTCAGATTATATCATTATTTACAAATACTTTAGCATGTATCTCTAAAAGACAAAAACTCTTAAGAAACATAATCATAGTATCATTATGTCACCTAATCCATCAATAATAATATTTTAATATTCTCAGATATCCAGTCTGTGTTCAAATTTTTCTGATGACCTGATATTCCATTTTAGAATGGGTTTGTTCAAATCAGGATCCAAAGTCTACATGTTGCATTTAGTTGTTAAGTCTCTTATAATCTATAGGTTCCAATCTCTTTTTGGTCCTGTGCTACCTCCCTCCCTCCCTCCCCCCACCTCCTCCCCTCCCTTCCCCCCCTTCTTTCTTTCTTTCTTTCTTTCATTTCTTTTCTTTTTTGTATTTCTTGAAATTGGAAGTAAGATCCAAAGGCCTGATCAAGTTCAGGTTTAGTTATTTGGCAACAATAGCTTGGACATTCTTGGAGGATGTGTGCACTCCTGTAGTGCTTCCAGCCCCATGATGTCTTGTTGTCTTTCTCTGTGATGGTGATATTGATGAGAAATTAAGACAGTTTGATTCGTTTGTTAGATTTTTTTAAAAAGTCAGCTTTCCATTTAGTGGTTTTAGCAGCCATTGATGATTGCCCATAGTCATAATTAGGGGAAATTTATCTGCCAGTACATTGGCATCTTCTGAATGGAGAACTCATTTGTCTTTTCATGAGTCCCTTTTGTTCATTAGCCTTTGGAGTTTGAGTGTATTTTTTGGTTTGTTTGGAGGAGGTTTATAAGCTCATTAGCTGTAGAGACAAATTTCACTTTCACCCAACTGCCTTCTACTGCATGAAAAGGTGTCTAATTCTCCAGTCCACTTTGATAAGATGACCTTCAGAGAACTGGTTGGACCTCTACTTTAGAAGATCCCTGAGTACCAAGCACATGATACATTTATGATCTTCTTCATAAGAATACATGTTGCCCTTCAATTTGAGGTTTTAGCTTCTTTTGGGAAATGTTTTTCCAGACATTCTAACGTCTTGGAACCATAACTATTTTTTTCCTATTCTAAAAAAAATTCACATTTGAGAAGCAGACAGTATTTCTCAATCCATGCCTTGGTAGAGTAATTGAGGGAAGTAGTGGGGTCCTGTGTGACTGACTTGCTGTATTCACCTCTCCTAATTCCAGTCATAGATCTTTATCACTTTGACACCAATGGTGTTATCCAAGCCAAAGAAGAGATTTGCTACTTTCTATATCTCTCACTCTTTTCTTCCTTCTTCAACATAGTCTTCATAGGACTCCTAACATGCTCAGGAGGAAATTAAATATTGTATGTACAGGTCTGAAAACCTAGGGACAATAAAATCTGCTAGTTTAAAGTATAGGCCTTGAATCTAAAACAAAAATTAGGCAATAATGAAACCACATTCTTGGAGGAAGAAGATTGGGCTCTTAAACAATTGTAATGTCATAAGCAAGTGGGCCTCCAATGGAAAATCCCAGGTAAAAAGACACTTTTTCTATGCTTCTGCCACTTCTAAGTTGACCCAAGAAAGTGGGTTTGATAGGTATTGTGATTTTTTCATTGATTCCATATTCAATATATAAACAATTATATTCAGCCCGTCCTTGTAAACGAAGCAAAAGTTCTTGGACTTTTACCTCCTTCCACACATCTCCACTCTGCCACAAAGAGTTAATATCAACTGTCGTTTTAAAACATTGATCAATTTTTCCTTTGTGAACAAGTTTGTTCATATTTTTACCTTTTCCAAGAAAGAAATATGCAATTGGTTGCTTTGTGTGATGCATATGTTTGTATCGACCCTTGAAAGAATTTTCCAGTGATTGGGCATATGCTTCCATTTTTTTAGAATGTTGATCTAGTTGCTGGTTTTCTGGCCAGAATAAGAGAGAAGCTAGGAAATAAGGTTCTGGAAATTGACAATTCATTCCTCTTTCTTGTAAGACTTCTCGAAGCTGATCTTTCAGTTTTTCAACTGACTTGACTAAGTTGGAAGTAGGTTTGATACAGGAGAGAATGATGTTGGCCAAGATGAAATTTTGTTTTACCTGTGAGTGGATTCTGACAGCATCATGTTCTAAGAGAAAAGTGTATTTGTTCACTATAACTTCCATGGTGCTTACAGCATCTTTTTGATTTTTGGTGAGATACTCCAAGAGCCCAGAAAACTTGTCTGCTTTTAAAGCTACTAGGCTTTTCCAGTATTGCTCTACTTGAAGTTGCTCACTGAGCTTTGATTCAAGAGCTCTATTTTGTGATTCCTCAAAGGAACAAAATATGCTTACATACTTCTTAAAATGTGCAACTACCTTATTCCGAATTTTGCTCTCTTCTTTTTGCTTGATATTGTTCCTGGGTTTTAAAAGGACAAAATAGTCATCAAAGAAATCAAAGGATTTTTTCAAAGAGAATTGCAAATTAGTTAGATAAGGAATAAACTTCTTAAGAGCTAATTTATATGCATTATTTGAATCTCCTGGAATATCACACTTTCCTGTTATAAAATTAACCATATCTCTTTTAGATAGTTCATTTTTATTGTCAAAAAATGGAGTGAGCTGGAGAATCTGAATTGTGTAAAGTCCAACTTCTATCTCCCCTAGATAACCAGCTGTATTATAAGTATCATACCTCCTTTTTGACTTCTGACACAAACTTTCCTTCACTTCATATTGTCTGTCTTCACTTTGCCATTGAGATTCTTTGAATGCATTTGAGGCATGCTCTGCTAAATCCAAAAGTTCAGTCAGATCATCAACTGAAATGTTCCTGCTTGTTCCATTAGCCTCTAACCACCATCTTATTTTATTTTTGTAGACTTGACCCAGTGTATCTGAAATATAAGAATTGTCAGGTTCTATCTTTTTTGCTTGTTCTGCCCAACTTAGAGCATTGCTAAAGTCTTTCTCTTTAATATAGAAATGTCTTGACAAGGCTTGGCAAATGAATGCATTTGGCTTGAACCGATCGATACCTTCAAGCAATACTGCTTTAACTGCTTCATTTCCTTCATCTTTATGTAATGCTTCAATAAATGGGGAAAACCAATTTCCTTTTTCACTTTCATTGCGTTGTCTTGTGACAAGGAGTGTTTGCATGTCTTGGAGAAATTTGCTTCTCCCCATACCAAGATCATAGAACACATTTTCTCTGAGCATATTCAGCATAATTTGACTTTTATCCAGCTGATAACTTTTCTTCAATTCTTCCAGCGAGAGATTTGCAATCAAAGGGTGAATGATACGCACTCCACAGTATGTCCCATATTCTATTACCTTTGTTTTTATCAGAAGTGTAGAGTAGGTGCCCATCTTGTCTTCAAATTTTTCTGGTCCCCAGAAAGTCTTCTTGTTTCCAATTCCTAAGTAATTTTCACAGTGTTCTAGTGAAATGATGGTGTCAGGCACATATGAATTAAGAAGAGCCAGAAACGAAAAGAGCTTTGCTTGGTTGGTGGAAATACTCTGTCCTTTCAGTATGTTCCTGACCACATTTTCTATGTACTCTTTATTAAAATTGGTTTTCAAGATCATGAAGGAATAAAAATCTTCAAAGTTTTTGTGTTGTTCTTTGATTTCTTTCAATTTATGCTCAAAAGCTCTCTGTTCTTTGCCAGATAATTGGTGTATTATGGCAATACTGTCTGAGTTCATTGCACTTTTTTTAGGATTTTGTGATCTCATGCAATTTAGGATAATCACTAGAGGTTTCTCATATTGAATGTGCTTTTTGGGTATAGCTCTTTGAATAGAGGCCTGCAGAAGATAAACGTTGTCCTGCTCTTCAAAATCATCAACAAGGAGCAACACAGGTAAGTATTCCTGACGGTCTGTTTCCCCCATGGTGATTAAGTGGGCTACCTGTTCCCCAATTTCCAAAAAATCCACTGTTTTGTTTTTCAGAACAGCACATCTGAATTTGTCCCTTAGTTCCCAGAGAATATGCATAGCCAAAGTAGTTCCCCCACAACCTGGATGATGATACAGATGAATAATTTTGGTACACATGGGTTTAGAAAAATCTGCACAGTTTTCAATCATTGTTTTAAGTCTCTCATATTTATCCCTTTTGACAAAAGGGGAAGAATAGTTTTCAGAAGAAAAGTAGAAATTCCACCATGATACTTTGCCACCTCGATAGAAGTCTTCCTCTTTTGATGCTTTGAATTCACGGAATTTATCTTTGTCCTTCTCTATGTGTGTGCCTTCACATTCATTTTCGCAGAGAATTTCTAGAGCTGTCATGATATCTTCCTCTTTTTTCAGAAGGACAACAGATGAACCAATGGATGGCAAAAGTCTCTTTAAAGTCCGAGTCACAGATTTTACTTTAAGGATAGTGCCATTTATCTCTTCAAGGCTCAATGCAGAAATACATTGGCTTGAAAATTTATCTTCCTGTCTTATTAATATTGCTTCAAGTAGATCTTTCCATTTCTGAAATATAAGTGGGTGGACACAAATGCACAGTATGTTTTCCATTCCTTTGAGATCTTGATAGAAAGTACAAAAAGTCGTAATGAGGGGGTCTCTTGGGTCATCCACGGAGGAAAGTAACAGAAATACCACCAAAAACTTCCCTCTTGGCATTATGTCTTCGCGTGTGAGAAATGAAATCAGTTTCCTGACATCAGAAGCTCTTTCTCTTTGCCAGGAACTTGAGTCTAAGGGTTTATATTTTTCAGCGTCAAGGTCTAACCTGCCATTGCAGAAAATCCAGCTGGGTTGCTGGTAAAGATTCAGAGTAGAGATCTTCTCATTTGTGGTTTTCTCTTCTACATAGAGATCTGGAAAGTGAAGATTTACTATTCGGCTTTCTTTGTAAGTTTTGACTACTCCGTTGCTCCCAGATTCAGGATCGAACTCCAACACAGCAAACCATTTAATTTCCTTTAGGAAATCCAAGTGCTTGGTTTGATCTGGATGACACTTATTTGTTACAAGAATGTACCACTCATAGTATGAATTATCCAGAAGATCCTGATTTCCTGTTAACAGTTTAACAAGCTTTGGTCCCTCTCTCTCTTTCTCTTTTTTATTTGTTTTTGCTCTGTGTTTTCCTTCTTCTTCTCTCCTGGTCTCTGCCAGTGTTTTTAAATCTAATCTGAATGCTTTGAAATCAACTTTATTTTTTATGATGTTCTTAGAGCTGCTCCCATCTCTCACAAAGACTGAGAATTCTGGACTTTGTTTCCATATTCTGTTCTTGTAAATCTGCATTTTAATCTGGAAGTAATGATCTTCACATTCAGCGTATTGTGGAATGACATCCACTTCAATAACAAACCTGTCAGATAGGGTACTGTCCGGTAGTAAAACCTTCACAAATCTTGGCGCTCGGATGCACTTCTTTGCTTGTTGGACCTGATGAACTTCAAAATACTGGTGTGTCATCTGATTGAAGTGGTCAATGAGGGCTTCCTTGGTAACTCTGGTGAGTGTCACGCCAACAATTTTTCCATGGGGTTTGTCTATGACTCCCAAATGAATGGTGCCATTGGTACGTGAATTCATACAAGCTGAAGCGAATCGAAAAATCTCATTGCTAAATTTCATCTTAATATCCTCCTCTGTGGCTGTTTCTGTATTTGTGAAGCTTTTGAATTCACGTACTGGATCAATGAGATTGCCTGGTCCTGTTTCAGGAGGAAGACTAAAACCCAGTTTGTAACAATATTGATTATTGGATTCATCAAAAGGGTATGGTGCGCATGTTATTTCCATGAATGGGGGCTTTTCCTTTGTGTCTTTTATTTCATCATCTGTGAGCTCCTTGTTTAGTGAATCAGGACCTTTGGCAACTGTACTCATTGCAGAGGCAGTAGCCATACCTGGGTTCCCTTTATCCTTTTGTTTTTGCTTTGAAAGTTCACTACTTTCCTTCTGCATCAAAGTTGGTTCTTCAGGAGAATTCATTGTACCGCCTTGTTTCCTTCTAGGTTTCTGAACAGAATCTTTAAAGGAAGTTTTCTGCAATTCTTTGGATAGTTCTTCTGTTCGGATAGCTGGTCCGTGTGTTATTCCCGTATCCACAAGATAGTTTTTCTTTAATCACTTCAGGGTTTCTCCATCCATATCTTGCGCAGTCAAAATTTCCCTGTGTTTTTAATTAAACTTATGACTTTCTAGCCACTGATTTACATTCTCTTTTGTCCAGTCATCTGTATTTTCTGCGAAGTCCAGCTGCTTTGCCATTGATACCTGTATATAGAAAAAGAAAAACTATTTAGTATCTTTAAAAGCATCCATTTAAAACAATCCATTTCAATAGGTAATATACTTGTGTGTTACAAAAGTTCAAAGGATATGACAACTAATGATCTCCTCAGAGAAAATGACTATTACCAGTTTCTTGTGTATCTCTCTGAATAAACACCACCAAAGACAAATACATAAGTTCTCTTTTCACATAAATGGTAGCATACTATACATAACTATCGTCATCTTGCTTTATTCCGTGAGTATATTTTGGAGATGCCTCCGGCCAGTATATATGTTGATGGTTCATCCTTATTAATGATTTTTTTTTTGCTATAATATGTATTGGTTGTGTTATTTAAGAATATTCAACTCTGTTTTAGAAAATAAGAGAAGAAAAGGAGAATATTTGAAACTAAGTATAGAAGCAAGTAGTTTGTGAGACATATATATGATAGATGTAGATAAAGTAAATCAAGCATAAGACTGTGAGCATAGTTAGGAAGGGATATAAGGGCTAAATAGACGGTAAGTATTCATAAGACACACGGGAAGCACTTTATATTTTTGCGGTCTTAATAGAGTCACCAGAATGGTGACACTCATTCTGATCATTTGTGTCCTTTACTCAAGAAACATAAATTAAATCCATAGTAGCCAATCAGGTTAATTAATAACCTATAGCTGTGGCCAGGCAGACTTACCCCTCTATATCTCTCTGATTACAGCAATTGTATGTCATTGATCCGGGGCCTCTTCTCTCTTGGAGCCCTTTGGGATAGACCTCAATTTTGGTTCTCAAAATTATACACTCAGTGACGAATGCTGACACCGTAGAGAAGAAGGCAGAGGATTTATTAACTTGCATAACTCAGGTAATGAGACCCTTCTACTCTCTTGTAACCTCTCTAAGGTGTGGTGCCTGTTTCTCTCTTTTTTATTGTGCATTTGAGTGGATTTAATAAAGCATATACTTCAAGATCTTAATTTGAACCTTGACATCCAGGGTAACTTTCTGAGTAGTGAACTTGGAGGCTACTTTTATATCCAAGTAATTTTTCACATAATAATTGTTAACAGCTAATTTACATGAGGTAACCAAAGTAGAAACAGAAAGTAAAATGATGGCTACTAGGGCTAAAGTGGGAGAGGGAACGGGGAGTTGTTGCTTCCTGGGAATAGACTTAGTTTTGCAACATAAAACAGTACTGGAGATCTGTTATACCACATTATGAATATACTTAGTATTGACAAATGGGACACTTACAAATGGTTAATATGGTAGATTTTATGTTATGTGTTTTGAATCACAATTTAAAAGACAAAAATGATAAATACAAGCAGGCTGCTTACTTTTTAAAAAAAGGAATAATGACAATGACTGACTAGCTATATTAGGAACAAAGACAGGGAAAAAATGACATTTTACCTAAGTGCAACTGAAAATCCTGGAATATACATATATATATGCAAAGTGCATAATGTATATATTATGAAAGGCAAAGTATAACAACCATCATAAAAAATTCAGGGAATGGTCTCAGCAGCAGAGTAAGGGGGCAAGGCAGTCAATTAGTAAATCTGAAGATAGAACAATACAAATTATGCAACCAGAACAACAGAGAGAAAAATAGATTAATAGAAAATGAACAGAGTCGGACTGTGGGACTATAAAAAAGGATTTAGTATCTCTGAAATCGAAATCCTTAAAGAAGAGTTAAGATAGCGGGGCTGAAAAAATACTTGAAAAATTAATGCCTGAAAATGCCTCACCTTTTGCAAAAAATTAGGAATCTGAATAAACTATAAATAGGATAAACTAAAAGAAATCTAACAAGGACACATCATAGTCAAACTTCTGGAAACTGAAAGCAGAAAAGAATCTTTCCCCACATAGGAAAGACAAGTTGAACAGAAATGGATTTCTCATTAGAAGACATGGAGGTTGGAAGAAAGTAGCAAATATTATTCAGATGGTGAAAGAAAAAAGAACTGTCAATCCAGGATGTTATACTTAGCAAAAAAATTCTTAAAGAATATTTAAATAAATAAATATATTCAAGGATGAATAAAAATTAAGAGAATTTGTTGCCAGCAGACCTACTCTAATATAATGGTTAAAGGATGTTCTTTAAACAAAAAGGAAATGACAATAGAAGGAACTCTGGAACATTAGTAAGGAAAAAAAGTACACAGTAAGTAAAAATATTGGTAAATACATTAGTCTGTATATCTTCAGCTTTCTAAGTTACGTTTGATGTTGATATGGTTCTAAAAGTATGTTATGGAAATATTTAAGAAATTATAAGAAATAAAGTAAGGTGATATTAAGGGAATTAAGGTTTCTATACTTCACTCAAACTGGTGAAATAACACCAGTTACAAGGCCTGTATATATAGTGCAACATCTAAGCAACTACTAAAAAAGCTACACAAACCAATACACTCAAAGACACTGTAGAAAAAAATGAAATTGTAAAACATTTTCAAGTAACTCACAGGAAGGCAAAACAATAAGACAGATAAATAAAAAATAGAGAGAACAAACAGAAAACAAAACAAAAAAGACATGAACTATGAATGCCCTAAATACAGAAATTAAAAGACAAAGTTCATAGAAGATTTAAAAACATGTCCCAACTATATCCTGTTTACAAGACACTCACTTGAAATATAGTGATACAGATAGGCTGAAAGTAAATGTATAGGTTAAGCTATACCATGCAAATATAAATCAGTAAACACAGGAGTAGCTATATTAATGTCAGATAAAGTAAACATCAGAGTAAAGAAAATTGTCAGAGACAGAGAGACATTATATATTATATAATGATAAAATGGTGAATTCAGTAAGATGATACAGTAATCCTAAAAGTGTATGCACCAGACAAAGAACTTGCTAAATGTGTGAAGCAACTACTGACTGAACTTTTCAATTTAAAAAAATCAAGAATTATAGTTGGAGACTTCAAAAATCTTTATCTCAACAATTGATACAACAACTAGACAGAATAATATATAGAAGAATTCAATAAAACCATTAACCAACATATTCTGAACCACACTTATGGAGCACTTCACCCAGCAATATCAGAATACCAT
Source organism: Carlito syrichta (assembly GCF_000164805.1). NCBI lineage: Eukaryota > Metazoa > Chordata > Mammalia > Primates > Tarsiidae > Carlito > Carlito syrichta. Next base: position 305,143 of record NW_007251350.1, on the reverse strand, counting down.
TGATTTTTTTTTTTTTTTTTTTTTTTAGTCAGGGTCTCACTCTATCTCATTCTGGTGGGCAGTGGCATGATCACAGCTCACTGAAGCCTCAACCTTCTGGGCTCAGCCAATTCTTCTGCCTCAGTCTTCTGAGTAGCTGGAAATAGAGGAACACACCACCGTGCCCAGTTAAGTTTTTTTGTAGAGATGAGGTTTTGCTATGTCACCTAGGCTCATCTTAAACTCCTGGGCTCAAGCACCTCAGTCTCCCAAAGTGCTAGGATTATAGGCATGAGCCACCACACCTGGCCCAGAATAATACCATTCTTTTGAAATGCCTAAGATGTATCACATTCTAAATGATAAAGTAAACCTCAACACATTTAAAAGAAGTGAAACATACAGAATATGTTTGCCAACTACAATGAAACCTTTATAAAGAATGTTAACAGAAAGATAAGAGGAAAATCACTAAATGTGAAACTACACACTTCTAACTAATTCATGGGCCAATGAGTAAGTCTTAAGTGAGATTTAAGAAAATATGCTGCAATGAATAAAAATATAACATATTAAAAATTTGTGAGATACTAGTAAAGCAGGGTTGAAAGAAAAATTTACAGCAATAAATGCACTTATTAGAAAACAGGAAAGTCTCAGAACAAGAATCTAAGCTTTTACTTTAAAAACCTAGAAAAAAGGAGGAAAATAAATCCAAAGCAAGCAGAAGGAAGGAAACAAGAAAGATAAAAGCAGAAATCAGCTAAATTAAAAACAGGAAAATAAGAGAAAAATCAGTGAAACAAAAATCTACTTCCTTTAAAAGAACAATAAAGTTAACTTTTGCAAGACCAACAATAAAAAAGAGAAGACACAATTTACCAATTTCAGAAATGAAACAGTGAATACCTTTCAAACCCTGCAGAAATAAAATGGGCAATAAGAAGACACTATTAACAACTTGACATATATATAGTTGACAACTGAAATAAAATAAATTAATTCCTTAAAATACACAAACTTCCACAACTCACTCAATATAAAATAATTTGGATAGTTCTATAATTTCTAAGAAAGTCAGATTTGCAATTTTAGAAATTGCCCTAAAAGGAAAATCACTAGATCCAGACAGTTTCACTGGAGAATTCTACCAGTGAAAAAAATTTAAATCTTTTAAAAGTCTTTTTAAAAATTTTATTTTTATCTATTTTTATTTTAGATTCAGGGGTACACATGAGTATTCATTACATGGATGTATTGTGTTGTGGTAGGGATTGGGTCTCAGGTGACCCACCCCCCAGATAGTGAACACTGTGCCCTGTAGGGAGTTTCTGAACTCTAAGCCCCTCCTCATTCCCCCCTTATTGGTGCTCCCAGTGTCTATTATTTTCATCTTTGTGGTCATTTAGCTCCCACAAATCAAGGAGAACATGCAGTGCTTGGTTTTCTGTTTCTGTATCAGTTTACTTAGGATGATGATCTTCAGCTCCATCCATGTTGTTGCAAAGGACATGATTTCATTCTTTTTTATATAATGACCTCTGCTCCTTAGGGTAGATCTCTAATAATGAGATTGCTGGATCAAATGGCAGATCTTCTTTTAGTTCTTTGAGAAATCTCCATACTGCTTCCTATAGAGATTGTATAATTTGCACTCCCAACAGTGTATAAATGTTCCCTTTTCTCAGCTTCCATGCCAGCATCTATTGTTTTTTGATATTATAATAATGGCCATTCTGATTGGGTAAGGTGAAATCTCATTGTGAGATTTGTGGTTTTAATTTGCATTTTCCTGATGATAAGCAATGTTGAATGTTTTTTCATATGCTTGTTGTCCATTTGTATATCTTCTTTTGAGAGATGTCTGTTCATGTCGTTTGCCTACTTTTTAGTGGGGTTATTTGCTTTTTCTTGCTGATTTGTTTGAATTCTTTGTAGATTCTGGATATTAGTCCTTTGCCAGGTATATAGTTTGCAAATGTCTTCTCTCATTCTGTAGGTTGCCTGTTTGCTCTGTTGATTATTTCTTTTGATGTACAAAAGTTTTTTAGTTTAATTAACTCTCACTTATTTATTTTGGTTTCAGTTGCATTTGCTTTTGGGATATTAGCCATACATTTTTTGCTTAGGCCAATGTCCATAAGAGCTTTTCCTAGGTTTTCTTCTAGGATTTTTATGGTTTCAGGTCTGATACGCAAGTGTTTAATCCATCTTGAGTTAATTTTTTGTATATGGGGAGAGTAGGGATTGAGTTTCATTTTTCTGCATGTAGCTATCCAACTTTTCCAGCACCATTTATTAAATAAGGTATCCTTTTCCAGTGAATGTTTTTGTCTTCCCTGTCAAAGATCAGTTGGTTGTATATATTTGTATTTATTTCTGAATTTTCTATTCTGTTCCATTAGACCATGTGTCTGCTCTTGTAGCAATGCCATGCTGCTTTGGATATCACAGCCCTGTAGTATAATTTGAAGTCAGGTAATGTGATGCCTCCAGCTTTGTCCTTTTTGCTTAGAATTGCTTTGGCTATTCTGGTCCTTTTTTGGTTCCATATGAATTTTAGGATTGTTTTTTCTAATTCTGTGAAAAATGATGTTGGTAGTTTGATAGAGATTGCATTGAATCTGTAGATTTGGGTACATATTTTAATAATGCTGATTCTTCCAATCCATGAGCATTGAATTTTTCTCCATTTGTTAGTGTCTTCTGCGATTTGTTAGTCTTTCATCAGAGTTTTGTAGTTCTCCTTATAGAGATCTTTCTCCTACTTGGTTAAATATATTCCTAGCCTATTGGCTGCTATCATGAATGGAAATGATTTCTTGATTTGATTATCAGTGTGGTTGCTATTGGTGTATAGAAGTGCTACTGATTTGTGTGTGTTGATTTTGTATCCTAGAAGTTTACCAAATTCATTTATCAAATCTAGGAGTCTTTTGGAAGAGTCTTTCGGGTTCTCTAGGTATAAGATTATATAATCGGCATACGGAGATAGTTTGATTTCTTCTTCTCCAATTTGGATATCCTTTATTTATTTTTCTGGCCTGATTGCTCTGGCTAGAACTTCAAGTACTATGTTGAGTAGTAGTGGTGAAAGTGGGCAACCTTGTCTTGTTCCACATCTGAGGGAGAATGTGTTTGACTTTTCTCCATTCAGGATGACATTGACTGTGGGTTTGTCATATACAGCTTTTATTATTTTGAGGAATATTCCCTGTTTGTTTTGCTAAGGATTTTTATTATTAAGAGATACTGGATTCTACCAAATGTTTTTTCTGGGTCTATTGAAATGGTCCTATAATTTCTTTTTAAAATTCTTTTATGTAGTGGTTCACATTTATTGACTTGTATTTGTTGAACCAGTCTATGCTTCACTGGAATAAAACCCACTTGGTCATGGTGTATTTTTTTTATGTGTTGTTGAATTCGATTTGCTAACATTTTGTTGAAGATTTTAGCATCTAGGTTTATAAGGGATATTGGTCTGTAGTCTTCTGTTTTCATTGTGACTTTTCCTGGCTTTGGTGTCAGAGTGATAGTAACCTCATAGAGTTAGTTAGGGAGGATTCCCTCCACTTCAATCTTGTGAAATAGCTTCAGTAAAATTGGTACCAGTTCTTCTTTGAAGGTCTGATAGAATTCATCTGTGAGTCTATCAGGTCCTGGACTTTTATTGTTGTTGTTGTTCAAGGACTTCTAATTACTGTTTCAAACTTGCTATTGATCTGTTCAAGGTTTCTATTTTTTCCTGATTCAAGGTTGGGAGTTGTATGTTTCCAAGAATTTATCCATTTCCTCTAGATTGTATAGTTTATTTGCATAGAGGTGCCCATAATAGTCTCAGGTGAGTTTTGAATTTCCATTGTATCAGTCATAATATCTCCTTTTACACTTCTGATTGAGCTGATTTGAATCTTCTGTCTTCATTCTTAATCTAGCTAATGGTTTAACAATTTTGTTTATCTTTTCAAAGAACCAACTTTTTCTTTCATTGATCCTTTGTATTTTTTAAAATTTAAATTTCATTTAGTTCTGCTCTGATTTTGTTATTTCTGCTACTCTTGGGTTTGATTTGTGTTTTTCTAGTTCTTTGCAGTATGATTTTAGGAATTGATATGACCTTAAGCACTATAAGATTTCCTCTGAGCAGTTTTGGCTGTTTCCTGGAGGTTTTGATAACATATTTCATTGCTGTCACTCATTTCAAGGAATTTTTAAGTTTTCATCTTGATTTCATTGTTGACCCAAGGCTCATTCAGGAGAAAATTATTTAACTTCCATATCTTTACAAGTTCTTCTCAGAGTTAATTTCTAGTTTTATTCCACAGCAGTCTGAGATGGTGCTTGATATAATTTCAATTTTTTTTTTTTTTGAGTTGGAGTTTCACTCTGTCTCCCGGACTGGAGTGCAGTGGCCACTCCCGGTCACTGCAGCCTCGACCTGATGGGCTCCGGCGATCCTTCCGCCTCAGCCGTCCAAGTAACTGGAACTACAGGTGCATGCTACCATGCCCGGCTAACTTTTTGATTTATTGTAGAGATGAGGTCTCGCTAAGTTGCCCAGGTGAGTCTCGAACCCGCAGGCTCAGGCAATCCACTCACCTCAGCCTCCCAAAGCGCTGGGATTACAGGCTGAGCCACCAAGCCCGGCTTGATTTCAATTTTTAAAAAATTCATCGAGACTTGATTTGTGGCCTATCAGTCTATCTTGGAGAATGTTCCATGTGCTGATGAGAAAAATGTATATTCTGCTGTTTTAGGATGAAATGTTCTGTAGATGTCTGTTAGTTCCATTTCCTCTAGAGTCCTGTTTAACTTCAATGTTTCTTTGGTGACTTTCTGCTTTGATGATCTGTCTATTGCTGTCAGTGAACAGTCTCCCACTATTATTGTTTTGCTCTCTCTCTCTCTCTTTTTCAGGTCTAGTAGAATTTGTTTTATAGAACTGGAGATTCTGGCATTAAGTGTATATATATTTAAAATTGTTATGTCTTCTCATTGGATTGATTCCTTTACTATTATAGAATAGCCATCTTCATCTTTTGTTTTACTGTTGTTAATTTAAAGTCTGTTTTGTCTGATATGAGAATGGCTATTCCTGCTCATTTTTGGTTTCCATTAACATGGAATGTTTTCCCCCACCCTTTTACCTTGAGTCTGTAGGAGTCTTTGTGTGTTAAATGGGTCTCTTGAAGGCAGCAGATATTTTAATGCAAAAGATTATATTAAGATAATGAAAAAACAAGCAAAAAACAGGGAGAAATGTTTTGAAAGTCACAAAAGACTATTATCTAGATAAAAATACTCAAAACTCAAAAGCAAAAACTGGAAAACTTGCAAAATAAATATATGTTACTGAAGAGAATATATGAATGGCAAATAAACAAATTAAAAGATGTATCAAAATCAGATGTGGGGAAGCTGGATCATTTATATCTATATTGCTGGTGTGAATGTAAAATGGTGTAGCCACTCTGGAAAACAACTGAGTATGTTTTCAAAAAATTGTAAGTTCAGAGAGGGGAGCCAAGATGGCCAATGGGGTATGGCTGACCAGCACCTCTCTCACAGAGCAGAACAGGGAGGACAATCCCAGTCATTGAAAAACTCAGGCAGCTCCAGCAGACTGGACAGAGGTAGCACCCTGCATCCTGTGGAGAAATCTTGGAATGCATAGGGAGCAGGGAGGAGAGAAACCAGGCAGCCTGCATTGGAGCAGGGAGGCCCCATTGGAGCAGGGTGCCTGGCTCATATAGAATTTGCAGTCCTGTCTTGTACACGAGATGGGGTGAGTGCTCCTGACATGGTCTGTAACAGTTCACCTCCCCCTAGTCACCTGTGGATCTTTAGACCCATGCAGGAGGAGGCCTAATTAGGGCACAGAAGCATACTGCTGGAGCCCACATTGAACTTGGAACACATCAAAACATCTACTGTTAGTCAATCCCCAAGAACACATTCCCTGCTAGTGATGCCGGATAGCTGGCTCCCAGACTGGAAAAGCTCACCTGCTGGTGCACATACTCAGTGCTCACCACCAACTCTAGGTGGCCAGTCCCTCCCCTGGCCCAAAGGGCGAGTCCTGCCATGACAGGGACCCTGATGCTTCTAACTTCTGAATGTGGCCATTGGCTGAGGTGGGAGTTCTATGAAAGGCACCTGGAGGCCCTGTTTCCTGGCAGGAGCTCTTCTGGGCTGCGAATGGCACTAAAAGCCAAGAGTGCTCCCAGTGGCCAGGAGGTCAATTTCCCTATCCCAATCCCTACAAAGAACTCACAACTGGTGGTCAGAAAACAGTCTGGCTGGCCTGACAAGAAAAACTTTGAGTTCTGAGCTCTTCCCAGCAAGAGTGGCAAAGTGGGAGTAGCTGCCACTTCTCACTCACTTTGTGACCTATTTTGAACAGCAGAAAAGGTCCTAGGACAGCTAGACTGTATCCACTACAAAACAGCAAAATTTAAAAATAGTAAAAAGAGAGGAGCTAGTCTTCTGAAAGTTGAGGAAGTACTAGTGGAAAAACACCAGCAATTCTCAAAGTCTTAAAGAAGCAACACCTGCAAAAGCACCTCCCAGTCCTCAAACAATGGAACCAATCCAGAGCAGCCATACTTGATACCAGACACAGAATCAGATGATGGATGGCAGAAACAGTTAAGGAAAACCACAAGATTTTGGAAGCCAAGGTTACCCAGGCAATGAAGGCGGTGCAGGAAATAACAGTTAAGCAGGTCAATATAAGAAAGGTCCAATTTAAAATCCTGGAAATAAAGAATTCCTTTATGGAATTTCAAAGAATAATGACAGGCCTAGGGAGTAGAATCAGCCAGAAGAGGAAATAATCTCAGAACCTGGAGATCAAAATATTGAACTAACCCAGTCTGACAAAGATAGGGAGAAAAGCCTCAAAAAGAATGAAAAAAGTCTAAAGAGGTGTTGGGTTGTGTAAGAAACCAAACCATTTGATTAGCACCCCTGAAATGGAAGGGAAAACTGAGAACTCCCTGGACCAAGACTTCCAAGAGGTCGTCTATCCAAACACAAGAAATTCAGAGAACTCCTGCAAGATATTGCAAGACTATCCACAAGACACATAGTAAACTGTCTCCACAAGGTAAGCATGAAAGAAAATATCCTAAAGGCAGCAAGAGAGAAGGGTCAGATCATCTACCAGGGAAGACCCATAAGAATTGCAGCAGACTTCTCAGCAGAAACCCTGCAAGCCAGAAGGGACTGATGTCCCATCTTTAATGTTCTTAAAGATAAACAATTCTTACTAAAAATTTCCTGTCCCACCAAGCTAAGCTTCATCAGTGATGGAGAATTATAATCTTTCCCAAACATCCAATTTCTAAGAGAATATGCCACCTCCATACCAGTCCTTCAGGAGATGCTTAAGAAAGCTTTGAGCACAGACACAAAAACAGCTCCACCCATCACAAAAGAACAGGCAAATACAGAGATAGCAGAGCATATAGATCATCTACAAATTTAAAAAGGAGGAGGGGAGCAAAGTAATCTTGTAAAGGCATGAAGATAGAGATAAACCCTCACATATCAATGATTTACTTGAATGTGAACAGACTGAATGCACCACTAAAAAGTTGTAGAGTAGCAAACTGGATAAAGAAACATTATCCAACATTCTACTGACTCCAGGAAAACCATCTCACTGCAAAGGACACCCACAGGTTCAAAGTAAGAGAATGGAAAAATATCTTCCAGTTAGATAGAAAACAAAAAAGAGCAGGGGTAGCTACTCTTGTGTCAGACAAAACAGACTAAATCAATAAAAGTTTAAAAGGACATGGAAAGACACACATAATGATAAAAGGCTCAATTCACCAGTAAGAAATATCCATCTTAAATATGTATACACCCAACACTGGAGCACCTGGATTTATAAAACAATTGCCATGTAAACTAAGAGAGGTTATAGACACCCATAAAATCATACTTTAATACCCTGCTAACAGTCCTAGACAGATCATTGAGGCAAAAAAACCAACAAGGAGAATCTTAACTCAACACTTGACCAATTGGATCTATCAGACATCTACAGAACATTCCACCCAACAACTACAGAGTATACATTCTGCTCGTCAGCACATAGAATACACTCTAAAATTTACCACATTCTCAGGCATAAATCAATCGTGAACAAATTTCAAAAGGTTGAAATAATACCAAGCATTTTCTCAAATCTCAGTGGAATAAAAATAAGTATCACCACCAACAAGAGACCCCCTAAACTCACAAACATTTGGAAACTAAACAACATACCACTGAATAACTTTTGAGTCAACATAGAAATCAACACAGAAATAAAAAGATTCCTGGAAACAAATGAAAACAAAGACAAAACATATCAAAAACTCTGGAATACCATGGAAACAGGATTGAGAGGGAAGTTCATAATATTACATGCACATATCAACAAAATAGAGGGATCACAAGTAAAGAGCCTAATGTCACACCTAAGGGAGTTGGAAAGGCAAGAACAATTAAATCCAAATTTCAGTAGAAAAATCCTGATTACTAAGATGAAGTCACAATTGCAAGAAATAGAAGACAAAAATATAGAAAGGATCAACAAGGCAAAAAGCTGGTTCTTTGAAAGGATATATAAGAATAACTGACCACTGACCAGATTGACTAAATAAAAGAGAGAATAAACACAATTAGAATTGAAAAAGGTGAAGGCACAACTTACCCTGAAGAAATTGAAAAGATGATCAGAGATTGCTATGACCATCTGTATTCAAATAAATAAGAAAAGGTAGAGGAAATGGAGGATATCCTGCCATCACACAAACTCCCAACATTGAAACAAGAATAAAGCAAAGCCCTAAACAGACCAATGACAACATAGGAAGTTGATTCAGTTATAAGAAAACTCCCTACCAAAAAAAGCCCTGGACCAGATGGTTTCTCAGCTAAATTCTACAAGACACACAAGGTAGAACTGATATCAATCTTACTGAAAGTACCCCCAACCAATTGAGAAGGAAGGAATTCTCCATAGCTCATTCTATGAAGCTAATATATCCTGATACTGAAAACTGGCAAAGATCCAACAAGGAAAGAATTGCAGATCAATTTCCCTGATGAACATAGATGTAAAAATTCTCAACAAGCTTCTAGCAAATCAGATTTAACAACATATTTCAAGAATCATCCATCATGATCAGGCAAGCTTCATTCCTGGGATGCAGGGCTGGTTCAACATTTGCATGCCTATAAACATAATTCAGCACATTAACAAGTGTGAAACCAAGAACCGTATGACTTTACCTTAGATACAGAAAAAGTATTTGATAAAACCTAGGATCCCTTCTCAATAAAAACCCTCAAACACCTAGGCATTGAAGGACCATTCCTCAAAACATTAAGAGCCATCTATAACAAATCTGCAGCCAACATCATGTATAATGGGCTAAAGGTAGAAGCATTTCCTCTAAGAACTGGAACAAGACAAAGATGCCCACTCTCACTCCTCCTGGTCAACATAGTATTGGAAGTCCTAGCCAGAGCAACCAGGCAGAAGGAAATTGGGGGATCCAAATAGGAAAAGAGGAAGTTAAGTTATCCCTTTCTGTGGATGTTATGATATGATTCTATAACTAGAAAACCCTAGAAAGTCTGTCAAAAACCTCCTCACCCTGATAAATGAATTTGGCAGTTTCAAGAGGTAAAATCAACGTGCAAAAGACAGTTGCATTTCTATACACCAACAAGAAGCAGGCTGAGAACCAAATAAAAAACACAATTCCATTCACAATACCTACAAAAAAGAGAAATACCTTGGCATTCATCTAACCAAAGAAGTGAAAGACCTTTACAATGAGAACTACAGAACACTGCTCAAAGTAATAAAGGATGATACAAACAAATGGAAAAACATACCATGATCATGGATTAGAAGAACCAATATTATCAAGATGTCCATCCTACCCAAGGCAATCTACAGATTCTATGCAGTCCCTATCAAGTTGCCAAGATCATTTTTCACAGACCTGGAAAAAACAATATAGAATTCATATGGAAACAAAAAAGAGCTTGAATAGCTAAAGCAACCTTCAGCAAAAGGAGAAAAGCTGGAGGTATCACACTTCCAGACTTTATTACAAGGCTACAGCAACCAAGATGGCATGGTATTGGTACAGGAATAGACAGACCAGTGGAACAGGACAAAGAGTCAGGAAATAAAAACATGATCTTTCAGCCAACTCATCTTTAACAAAGCCACTCAATAACACACATTGGGGAAAGGAATGATATTTAGCAAATAGTGCTGGGAAAACTGGCTAGCAACATGCAGAAGAAAGAAACTGGATCCCTACCTATCACTATATACAAAAATCAACTTAAAAAGGATCAAGTACTTAAATGTAGAACTTCAAACTATAAGAATTTTAGAAGAAACCATAGGGAAGACCCTCTTGGACATCAGAATAGGCAATGAACTCATGGCCAAATCCTCAAAAGCAAATGCAGCAAAAGCTAAGATAGATACGAGGGACCTTATCAAAAGGAAACATTTTTGCACAGTGAAAGATACCACCAAGAGAATAAAGAGACAACCCACAAAATGGGAAAAAATATTTGCAACTAGTCAACAGAGAAATGCAAACCAAAAGTACAATGATATACCGCCTAATACCAGTAAGGATGGCCTTCATTAATAAGTCAAAAAACAACAGATGCTGGTGAGGATGTGGTGAGGATGTGGTGAAAAGGGAATGATTCTACACTGTTGGTGGAAGAGCAAGCTAGTTCCACCTCTGTGGAAGGCAGCATGGTAATTTCTCAAAGAACTGGAAGTTGAACTTCCATGTGATCCAGCAATCCCTCTCTTGAAAATATACCCAGACGAACATAAATTGCTCTACCAAAAAGACACATTTATTGAAGCCTTATTCACAATAGCAGAAATGTAGAATCACTCTACTGCCCATTGAAAGTGAACTGAATAAAGAAAATGTGGTGCATATGCAGGATGGGATATTATGCAGCCATAAAGAAGTGCAAAATAATGACATTTGCAGCAACTTGGATACAGCTGGAGACCACCATGCTAAGTGAACTACCACAAAACAAAGAACTGAATATCGCAAGTTCTCATAAGCGGGCCCTGATCACTGGTCACATGAGCACAAGGGTGGAATTGGCAAACGTGGAACACTGCCAGGGAAAGGAGAGGCAAAGGAGGGAGGGAGATACTTGGGAGTACACAGGATATCAGGTCCTCTGTCAGGAGTGAGAAGGCCAGCTAGAAACCCAGACTTCACCGGCAGGTAGCCTACTTATGTAGTAAGTGCCCACTTATACCCTACAGCACAAATAAGATAAGATAAGATAAAATAAAATAAAATGTATGTCTAATATTTAAATGTTCAAAAATGTTCAATATATAAGAAATATTTTAAATTACAACAAAGAAATTGAAAGTTCAATTATAATATACCTCAGCAATTGTACTGCTGAGCATTTATCTCAGAGAAAAGAAAACTTACAATCACTCAAAATTCTTTCCACAAATGTTTACAGCAGCTTTATTCATAATAGCCCCAAACTGGAAACAACTTACATGTCCTTCAAAAGGTGAATATTGAAACCAACTATTTTACATCCACACCATGGAATACTACTCAGCAGTACAAAGGAATAGACTATCAATACACACACCAACCTGCATAAATCTTCAGATAATTATGCTGAGTGGAAAAGGTCAGTTCCCAAATGTTACAACCTGTACAATTTCATTTACATAACCTTCTTGGAATGGCAAAATTATAAACATAGAAAACAAATTCGTAACCTAGGTTTGAGGAGCAAAGGTGGCCTGAGGGTGCTGGGTGGAGCTGTGGAGAAGCCGTGTGAGGGGTGCTTGTGGTGATGAAATTGTTTTGTTTCGAATACATACATGGCAATATCTGAGTTGTGGTTTGGTACTGTAATCTTGTGAAATTTTACCAAAGAGGAACCTGGGTAAGGCGTACACAGAATATCTTATTACTTCGTGTACCTGATGTGAATCTACAATGAGTTCAAGTGAAAAGTTTAATTAAAAATAAAGAACTGTGGCCAGGTGCAGAGGCTTACACCTGTAATCCCAGCACTTTGGGTGGCTGAAGTAGGAGGATTGCTTGAGGCCATGAGTTTGAGACAAGCCTAGGTAACATAGTAAGATCTTGTCTCTACAAAAATAAAATCATAAAAAATAAGCCGGGCATAGAGTCATGCTCCTGTGGTTCCAGTTACTCAGGAGGCTGAAGTGGGAGGACCGCTTGAGCCCAGGAGTCTGAGGCTGTGATGAACTGTGAGCATGCCATTTCACTGTAGCCTGGGCAACAGAGTGAGACCTCAACTGAAAAATAAATATATCCAGTCCAGCTTCAATGGACAACAGGGTTGGTTCCATGTTTTTGCTATTGTGAATAGAACTGCAGCAAACATATGTGTGTAGGTATCTTTTTTGTAGAAATATTTGAGTTCCTCCGAGTATATTCCCAACAGGGGAATTGCTGGGCCATATGGAAGGCCAATTTCTAGTTCTTTCAGAAATTGCCAATATTTAAAACCAAACAGTGATAAAAAGGCTACATATAAAACTTGCAAGAAACAGTGTCAACAATACTTGAAGAAATACTTATAGCCTTAAATGCTCTTATAAAAATAGACTGACGACTTAAAAACATCAACTAAATGTCAACTTAGTAAGTTTAAAGAACAACAGAATCAATCAGAAATAAGAAGGCAGGCAAAAATAAAGATAAGTGCAGAAATCTATAAATGGAAAACAAAGTTACAAGACAGAGATTCAGCAAAGTCCAAAAGTTCTTCTTGATAAAGAGTGTGATCAAACTGACACACCCATGAAAAGATTAACCAGGAAGAAAGAGAGAGGTGGCACAAACAAACAGTATTAGACACTGTCAAAATTAAAGGAAGCAGATGCTATTGCAACCAACTTTGCATGAATAAATTGGAGACTACGGTTAATGGAACAAATTCCTTGAAAAATTTAACTTACCAAAACGGACTCTAGAAGAAATGAAAGAAGTTCCACTTCCTGGGTGACATGGGAGACCACAGAAGCCACCGACTTTCACACTGCAATGATGAGGAAAATCACGTCTTGTAAAATGTGTATTCTTGAAGTCATCACAGGGTCACAGATGGACTAGATGACCAGGGCTGGATGAACTGATGTTCTAAGGAGTAAGGTCCCTGCCTCAGAAACTTTGGGGATCTGCTGATTCTGGGCTGGGTGAAGGACCAGACTTGCCTTACTGGCAGGAAGAAACACATGGGGATTTCATAGTCACAGAGGTGAATGTGATGACAGGATTAGAAGGACTCCACAATCCTTAACCATAATGGGGATGCTAAGTAAAACTGCATGGGGAGACTCCACAGCCACCAGAGTACCTGAGGTTAAAGACAGACAATGCCAAATCTGGTGGAGATGTGGAATCAGTGGATCTCTCACTGGGAGGAATGCAAGTTATTTCAGCCACTTGGAGAAACTGCTTAACAGTTTTTTGTGGATATATAACTGCTCTGTGGCTCAGGGATGCACATGAAAAATAAATATCAAAGTACGGACACAGGGAACAACATGGATGAATCACATTGAATGAAAGAAGCTCAGCATATTGTAGGATTCCAGTTATATGCCGTTTAAGCACAAAATTAATCTCTCATAATAGAAATCAGAACAGTGATTACTTCTTGGTGGAGAAACATTTTCTGGAAAAGGGAAAAAGAAAACTTCCAGTGTGATGGAAACGTGGAAACATTTTCTGTTGTTGTCGAGTTGGAGTTTCACTCTGTTGCCCAGGCTGAAGTACAGGACACTGTTACTATGACTTCAACCTGCTGGGCTAGGTGATCCTTCCACCTCAGCCTTCCATGTAGCTGGAACTACAGGTGTGTGCCACCACGCCCAGCTAATTTTTTGATTCACTGTGGAGATGGAATCTTGCTGACTTGCCCGGGCTGGTCTTGAACCCCTGGGCTCAGGAAATTCTCTTGTCTCCACCTCCCAAAGAGCTGGGATTATAGGGGTGAGACACCATGCTGGACTAGAAACATTTTCTATCTTGACCTGGCTAGTGGTTACACAGGGGAATACAATGTAAAAATTTCATCAAGCTGTACTCTAAGATTTGTTCATTTTATGTAAATCAAACTTCATTTAAACAGTCAAAGATGCCTCCAGAATACATGATAAAGTAAATAAACAAATGAATAACATAAAGGAGTTACTTGCACAGAAAAACATGGCGGCCTGGTATAAGCCAAAGACAATGACTTATTCATTTTGGGGATCTGAGGTTCTAGTGTTTTACTAGACACTTGCTGTCACAGCTTCACATCACAAGTTCTCGACTTTTTCGTTTCATCCACTGTGGATTCCTGCTGGGTTCAGAGTTGTCTAAAATCTGACACTGCCCTCCACCAGTGCCCTTCTGTCTAGGCCATCTTCTTGCATCTGTTTGCCAAGTCCCGTCCTCTCTGCCCTTTGGAAGATCATGTCTGGGGTGCCCACACTGCTGTAGCAGGCAGGCCAGAGGCCTCGCACCCGGCCCCCTTGCTCACCTCTTGCTGTCTCACCAACACACATGTCCTGGGGTCCCCTGCCTTCCTCTTCCTCTGTGAGAGCTCCCACCTCTCCTAGTTTTGCAGCCTACTCTTTCCCTAGGTGATACGTCTAAACCCATGAGGAGGCCAAATGGTGAGTTTCATGAAGCAGGTGATTTATGCGGAGCAACACGCCATTACATGTGAAACACGATGCCAGGCTCTCCTATAAGATGGGGACAGCAGGCTGGCCCTGGACATGTGTTGGGGAGAGTGAGCAAGTTCAACAGAAGTGACTCTTGGCTGCTCTCTCTACCAGATGGTGGGCACTTCAGCTGTCACTGAACGGGTTTCACTTCCACACACTGCATCCCTGAAGCCTTGGCTGGAGTCTGGATAGCTGTACCTTTTAATAATTTGTTTAAAACAATTGTTGAAGAAGGTATGCCACCATCTGGAAACATTTATGCCACCATTCATAGGTACTTTACGTATTAATGATTTATTTATACCCTCTCTTGTTCCAAAATGGTTTTTAGATAACGTCAAAAGTTATACAGGATTGCACAAATATTAAAACCCTCAGGCAGATTGGGCACGGTGACTCATGCCTGTAATCCTAGCACTTTGGGAGGCTGAGGCAGGAGGACAGCTTGGGCTGAGGAGTTCAAGGCCAGCCTAGGCAACATAGCGAGAACTCAAGACTATAAAAAACTTTTAAAAATTGCTGGGTGTGGTGGCACATGCCTGTCTTCCCAGCTACTCGTGAGGCTGAGGCTGGAGGATTGCTTGGGCAACAGTAAGACAAAAAACAAAACAAAAAAATCACATACACCTTTAGATGAAGAAATCAAAGGGAAGGCTTAGGAAGTAAAATTGCGTTGCCCTGTTATTTATTTGGGGGAGAAGTCAGACAGAAATCTGGTACTTTTGCCAGGAACTTAAAGCTACTATAATTCCAAGGACTTCCTGTAGCGACCTGTCTGTCTGTCTCTCTCTCTCTATGTATGTCATGTGAAAATATCTGAAAAGTTGACAGAGTTTTGATCCCCAGGAGCTGCTGTTCCTCAGAGCAGGTGGGGGGAGGTAACTAAAATAAGCACAGTATTTTAAGTTTTCACTGTTTGTTCTTTCTGAAGATGCTCTTAAGTCCTGGGGGAATTCATAAATAAAAGTGTCTCTAGTTTTCAACAACATCTTTTATGAAATGTCATGACTCGTTTTTCAATACATATAAAGCAGACCCTTGACACAGCAACACATAGTGTAGAATTTCTAGGCTTAGTGTATTATTGTTTGGGAATATCTTCAATTTTCTAATTATAAAGCAGATTTCTTCCTATTCAATACAATGTTTCTGTAAATAATAATAACAATATTAATAATAGATATTGTGCTTACCCAGGTTGTCTTGCAAATTTCTTCTTCATAAATGAAGGGGAAACCAGCTCTTTTCCCACAGAAAACACCTGATCTCTGTGTTTTCTTCTTCATACGATGCTAGAGAAAAGTATTTTCCGGTTTGAATGAGTGTCTGCTCCTCCTCTGTGTCAGCCTCAACTCAAGCTCTGGCTGACTCAGAAATGACATGATGTGCCTTGAAAGTGGGAGGCCAGGACAGAAGAGCACAGACTTGGTTTCAGTTTCACTTCCCGGAACTGAACTTACAGCCCAGCCCTTTCCGTCTGAGATGCTTTTTTTATAAGTCATGACTATATGCCTCTTCTGGTCTTTTGGTTAAAATCTGAAGGTTTCACATCTTTTCTTTATTTAAGAGTTTCGAGGGCTACAGAGAGCCCCGTTGTTTGTTTACAAACAGGATTGGCTGTCTAAACTGGCCCCCAGGTTTGCTGGTTTTCATTTCCAATCTAGCCTTGTGGACCTCTGGGTGGGGAGTGTTGATGCTGATATTCCACTGGCCTTTGAGAGTGGACATGCTGCCTACTCTGTCTTCTTAATGCGCAAAGGAAGGGCTGGCAGGGACTTCCCTGAGCCCCCCTGTAAATGCTAAAGACCTCTGTGCTAGTTCTGGGCAGCAGACCAGGCTGCTGACCTGAGGGTCACACTGCAGAGATAGCTCTTTTCTAAGGTTAGTGTCAGAGTCAGGTCGAGCAAGAGTGACAAATGTAACTGACATGTTAAAAGCCCTAGCAAGGATTAACATTTATTATGAGTGCTCAATTGGCGTTTGGCTTCCACATCCCACAATTTACTCACACGAGTTTTAGGTGTTTTTTATTTTGAAACAGGGTCTTACTCTGTTGCCCAGGCAGGAGTGCAGTGGCATGATCCCAGCTTCCTGCAGCCTTGAACTCTAGGGCTCAGGCAATCCTCCCACCTCAGCCTCCTGAGTTGCTGGGACTACAGGAATGCACCACTATGCTCGGCTAATTTTTTTATTTTTAGTAGAGATGAGGTCTCACTGTGTTGCCCAGGCTGGTCTCAAACTCCTGGGCTCAAACAATTCTCCCGCCTAGGCCTCCCAAAGTGCTGGGATTACAAGCGTGAGCCACCGTGCTGGCCTTAGGTGGTTTTAAAACATTTATTAGGCACTGACTATGTACCAGACATTGTTCTAAGTGCGTTATGTTAACTCGTTTACTCTTCCACCAGTCCCCTGAGGTACACATATGGACACACATAGCATGTCAGCATCGAGTCTGAGGCTGACAGCTGTGCACAATCTTACCCCCCATGTCTGAGGGAAACAGGTGTTTCAGTTTAATTGATACCCATAATACCTGATCTAATGTTAAAACCATCTGGTATGTTTTCTCACCATCTTAGAAATGGTCGGATGTGGCACTCATTAGAGAATGTACATATTTTTGCCTTATATGAAGCAAACAGTGTTTCAAACTACCGGCATTAGCCAGCAAGGGAGTCTGCTTTGCACACATCAAATGGGCAGTTAGAAATGGAGTACAAGTGGTTTAGTGAACAAGGCAGAGGGCCATCCTGAGAGGCACACAGGACTGTTGTGTCCTCCCCAACAGATCTGCTTTTCTGCACACGGAGGATGCCCTTTAAATATAGCAGGCTACTGTGCACTGCCTGGTAACTCTCTGGGTGTTACGTTCTTTATGGCTGGATCTGTGAATCATACACCATGACTCGTTTTGAATGCCATGTTCCACATTCCTAAGACTGTAAAAACATGCTGTATCTTCCTGTGGCCATTTATAACCAGCTTTTAAAAAAAGCTGAGATGAGGTCTTGTCATGTAGCCTGGGCTGGTCCTGAACCCCTGAGCTCAAGCAACCCTCCCGTCTCAGCTTCCCAAAGTGCTGGGATTACAGGCATGAGCCACTGCCCTTGCCCCAGTCTTTTGGACAAACCTTACTCCCCATGTCTGAGGGAAACCTTAAAGAGCCGCCTCCCTTTGGGAACTGGCTTGTGCCCTACAAGCAGCAGGAACAGCTTTGCCAACCATCCACCCTTCAGGCCCAACTTTTTCACAAGGACTAGGCATGTTGGAACAACAGAGTCTCTGTTGCACAGAATGCAAAGAAATTGGACAGATTCAGAGTGTATATGAGTGTGCTTTATTTACTCAAGGGTTATGTAGCTTAAGGCAGAGAACTTTGACCCTTAGTTTGTCTTCAGAAATTTCTTCCTTTTTGTTACATTTCTCTTTCTTGAGTTGTTTGTAACTTTAAGTACTATTCACATGATTATAAATCCTACATTGGGTGTGCATTTTGTATCATAGGTATTTCCAAACCAAAATGTTAATTATTTCTTCAGAATGATACCAAGCTTCATGTAAGTTTAATTTTTTCCAAATTTAGTGTCTTTGTCCCCCTGGTCATGTGTTTTAAGGCAATACTGAGAGTACTGTTGATATTGAAGAACAGAATGACTGTCCCCAAGGGCTTTGCTGACCTGAAGGGTCCCTGGTTAGCCATCATTCCCGAGATGTAGTCCTGGGCTCTAGGGTCCTCAGCAGAAGCCAGCCTGGCTCTCAGATCACTCATGCACATCAGATAATCCAGAATAATACTGTCCTTTCTCAAATAAAAATGAAAAAATAAAACATTTCAAGTTGTCGGAAGAGACATCCCAGAGTGTCATTTTTTTTTCCCGTTCCTACTTAACTTCAGTAATAAACTGAATAAATAAATAAATAAATAAGTCTACAGGTCTGTTTTTTGTTTCCTGTTTCCAATGTGATAGTTGGTTTTCCAACCAAAGGAGAAATAATGTTCTTATGCAAAACTATATCAACTGATATCCTGCAATATCCCTACTGTGAAGAAGTATTGGAAGAGGAGTAAGCAACACTGAATGCATGGACAGAGAACTCACAGCGATGGAGGGCTGACTGTGCTGAAATGAAACCCCCACTAAAGTGTGCAGCTTGAATGGAAGGATTTGACTGCTTGAGCCTAGGAATTGGAGACCAGCCTGGGCAACACAGTGAGACCTCAACTCTACAGAAAGATCAAAAACCTAGCCAGGAGTGGTGGCACGTGCCTGTAGTCCAGCTACTAGAGAGGCTGAGGAGGAAGAATTGCCTGAGCCCAGGAGCTCGAGGCTGCCATGAGCCATGGTCCTACCACTGCACTCCAACCTGGGTGACAGAGTGAGACCCTGACTCAATAAATAAGTAGGTAAGTAAATAAATAAATGTATTTTATGCTACATGAGTTATCTCAATAAAGACGTTTAAATTTGCTTCCTAGTAAGAGCCTACTGTGTGCCAGACAGTTGATTTATGCTATCCAATTTCATCCTCTTCAGACCCTTGCAAACAAAGTTTCTTTTTCTATCTTGCAAATGAGGAAATCACCTGATATCCTAATTTCACTTTTGCAAATTTCACCATCTTGCAAGTGAGGAAATCACCTGATTTCCTAATTTCACTAATCTACCAGTGAAAGCAGACTCGGAGTATGCCTGGCAGTGAGACTGTGGTATAGGCTGTATTTTCAAAGTACGGGCTTTGTTCGTGGCTGTTTTGGTTTGTTCTGTTTCCCAGTTACGAGACCCACTGGCAGGACCGTTGGTTGTGCTGCTGTTGTCTGCATCAATTCACCTGTGTGAGTGGTGCTGGCTTGAGGTCGCACAAGGCATTGAGTCCTCTTGAGAAGGGAGCAGAGGAGAGAGGCAGCAGATTAACCTGTAGTCCCACAAACTAATACTCAATCCAAGAATTTTTTACTCTCACATTTCCCTAATGGCAACTCTGGGAAAGAGAAAAGGAAGGTAGGTTTAAGAAAAGAATCAGTTAAAAAAAATTTTTTTTTTACCTGCTTCCCCTCCTCCCTCCTGGCAGTTTTCCCACTACTGCCAACTCTTTTCTAATAATTTTATGATAATTGTTCAAGGTCCACTTGCAAGTGAGAACATGTGTTACTCAGTTCTTTGTTTCTGTGGAAGATCACTCAGTATTAAGACTCTAAGCCCATCCAGGTTACTGTGAAGTTTATGATTTTGTTCTTTATGGCTGCGTGATATTCCATCATGTATATGTTTTTATCCAGTCCTCTTTTCATGGGCAGCATGGTTGGTTCCATGTTCTTGCTGCTGTGAAAAATGCTGCGATAAACATCTGTGTGCAGGTATCTTTTTTATAGAGTGATTTGTTTTCTTCCGGGTATATTCCCAGTAGGGGGATTGCAGGGTCATGTGAAAAGTCGATTTTTAGATGTCTTAGGAATCGCCACACTGTTTTCCACAGAGGCTGTACTAGTTTACACTTCCACCAACAGTGTAGAAGTATTCCCTTTTCACCAAATCTTCTCCAGTGTCTGTTGTTTTTTGTTATTGATGATAGCTATTCTGACTGGAGTTAGGTGGTATCTCAGTGTTTTAATTTGCATTTCTTTGATGACCAGTGAGGCTAAGAATTCATTCATGTATCTGTTGGCTGCTCATATGCCTTCTTTTGAGAACTGTCTGTTCATGTCTTTTGCTCACTTTGTAGTGGGACTGTTTGTTTTTTTCTTTTCAGCGCATTTGAGTTCCTTGTAGATCCAAATGTTAGGCCTTTGTCAGACATACAGTTGGAAAATATTTTTTCCCAGTCTGTGGACTGTCTCCCCACTCTCTTGATGGTTTCTTTGACTTGGCA
The DNA here is from genome assembly GCF_000164805.1 of Carlito syrichta. Classification (NCBI taxonomy): domain Eukaryota; kingdom Metazoa; phylum Chordata; class Mammalia; order Primates; family Tarsiidae; genus Carlito; species Carlito syrichta. The sequence goes on along the minus strand of NW_007251350.1, from coordinate 284,502 downwards.
GAAACTTGTCAGTTTGATGAGGTCCCACTTGTCTATTTTATCTCTTATGGTGCTTGGGGTTTTGATCAGGAATTGGTTGCCAGTTCCAATTTCCATAAGGGTGTCTCCTGTATTTTCTAAGGTTCTTGTATTTTGAGGTTTTATATTTAGGCCTGTGATCCATTTTGAATTGATTTTTGTGTATGGTGATAAGTAGGGATCTTGTTTTAATATCCTGCATGTGGTCAGCTAGTTTTCCCAACACCATTTACTGAATAGGTTCTCCTCTCCCTAGTCGTTGGTGGTGGAGGCTTTGTAAAATATGAGTTGGTTGAGAAATTGAGGTTTTGCTTCTGGAATCTCTATGCTGTTTCACTAGTCTATATGCCTATTCTTGTACCAATACCAGGCTGTTTTGATTATTGCAGTTTTATAATAGAGTTTAAAGTCTGGGAGTGTGATACCTCCTGCTGTTTTTTTTTTTTTTTCTTTTTCTTTCTTTTTTTTTTTTCTGAGGATTATTTTGGCTATTCATGGTTGTTTATGTTTCCATATGAATTCCTGTATTGTCATTTCCTGGTCTGAGAAGAATGCCATTGGCAATTTAATGGGTATTGTGTAGATTGCCTTGGGTAGGATGGACATCTTAAGAATGTTGATTCTTCCAATCCATGAGCATGGAATATTTTTCCATTTATTTGTGTCATCTTTGATTTCTTTGAGCAGTGTTTTGTAGTTTTCACTGTAAAGGTCTTTCATGTCTCTGGTTAGGAAGATGCCAAGGTATTTGATTTTTTTTTCTGGCTATTGTGAATGGGATTGTGCTTTTTATTTGGGTTTCTGTTTTCTTATTGTTGTTGTATAGAAATGTGACTGTCTTTTGCACATTGATTTTGTACCCTGAGACTTTGCCAAAGTACTTTATCAATGCAAGGAGGTTTTTTGACAGATTGTCTTGGGTTTTCAAGATATAGAATTATGTCGTATGCAAAGAGGGATAACTTGATTTCCTCTTTTCCTATTTGGATAACACTTATCTACTTCTGTTGTCTGATTGCTCTAGCTAGGACTTCCAAAACTATGTTGAAAAGGAGGGGTGAGATTGGGCATTCTTGTCTTGTTTCGTTTTTCAGGGGAAATGGTTTCTATTTCTGTCTGTTTAGCAATATGCTGACTGTGGGTTTCTCTGTGGATGGCTCTTACTCTTTTGTGGTATGCTCCATCTACTAGATGTTCGAGGATTTTTATCAAGAAGGGGTGCTGGATGTTATCAAAAGCTTTCTCCACATCTAATGATATAATCATGTGATTTTTATTTTTAGATCTGTTGATGTATTTAACTACATTTATGGTCTTACAAATGTTGAACCAGTCCTGCATCCCAGGATGAAGACTACTTGATCATGGGGGATGATTTTTGAGATGTGTTGTTAAATCCAATTTTGTAGGATCATGTTGAGAATTTTAGCATCTATGTTCATCAAGATGCCTGTAGTTCTCTTTCTTTGTTGGATTTTTACCTGATTTGGGTATCAACATGATGTTAGCTTCATAAAATGATTTGGTGAGAGTCCATCTTTCTCAATTGCCTGGAATACTTTCAGTAGGATTGGTATCAGTTCCTCCTTGGATGTTTTGTAGGATTCTACAGGAAAGCAATCTGGTCCAGGGCTTTTTTTTTGTAGGTAGTTTTCTTATGACATAGTCAATTTCCTGGATTGTTGTTGGTCTAGTTTGAATCTCGATTTCTTCTTGTTTCAACTTGGGGAAGTTGTGTGATGTCATAAAATCCTCCATTTCCTTTAGGTTTTAAAGTTTATTTCCATAGAAGTAGTAGTCTCTGATGATCTTTTGTATTTCTTCAAGGTCAATTGTGACTTGACCTTTTGCATTTCTGATCGTGTTTATTTGTGCTTTTTTTCTCTTTTTCTTGGTGAGTATACATAGGGGACCATCAATCTTGTATATCCTTTCAAAGAACCAGCTTTTTGTTTCATTGATTTTTTTTGTATTATCTTTTTGTCTTCTATGTTCCTAATTTGGGCTTTTATTTTGGTGATCTGGATTCTTCTGCTGAAGTTAGGGTTTTGGTGGTCTTGCTTTTGCAGCTCCCTTAGGTGATTTGTTAGGCTGTTAACTTGTGATCTTTCCATTTTCTTCATGTGTGTTTGTAGAGATATGAATTCCCCTGTTAGTACTGTTTTCATGGGATCCCAGAGGTTTTGGTAAGATGTTTCTTCATTTTCCCTTGTTTTCAGGTATCTTTTAATCTCTGTTTTGATTTCTATGTTGACCCAGGAGTTGCTTAGCATCATGCTGTTTAGTGTCCATGTTTTTGTGGGGTTTTGGAGAACTTTGTTGGTGTTGATATTTACTTTTATTCCACTGTGGTCTGAGAAGGTGCATGGCAGGATTGCAGTCTTGTGAAATTTGTTTATGCTTGTTTATGGCAGAGGATATGGTCAATCTCAGAGTATGTTCCATGTGGTGATGAGTAGAATGCATATTCTGTGCTTGTTGGGTAGAGTGTTCTGTAGGTATCAATTAAGTCCATTTGTTCAAGTGTCACATTGAGGTTCTGGATCTCCTTGTTGATTTTTTTTGTCTTGATCATCTGTCTAGGGTCATGAGTGGGGTATTTAAGTCCCCAGCTATGATAGTGTTAGAGTCAATATTTTTTTAAAGTTCACCTAGAAGTTTCTTTATGAAAGTTGGTGCTCCTATGTTGGGTGCATATATGTTTAGGATGTATATTTCTTGTTGACAGATTGAACTTTTTATCATTATGTAGCAACTTTCCATATCCTTATACATTTTTGATAGCTTAAAGTGTATTTTGTCTGGTATTAAGGTTGTGACTTCTGTTTCTTTTGTGTTCCATTTGCCTGAAATTTTATTTCCTATCTTCTTATTTCGAGTCTGTGAGTGTCCTTTCTGGTGAGATAAGTTTCTTGGAGACAATATATTACTGCCTCATGATATTTTTATCCATCTTGCCATTCTATGTCTTTTCAGTGGTGCATTTAGTCAATTCACATTCAGGCTAATTATGGAAATGTGAGAGTTTTACCCTGTCATGAGGTTCTTATAGTTTGTTGTTGTTGTTGCTGTTTATTTTCTTTCTTTTGATTTTTGGGTTTATTTGTGTGTGTTTTCAGTCTTTTTCCTGCATTCTTGTGAAAGGTGTTGGTGTTCTTTTTTTTTTCCCCTTTCTTCTGTGTTTAATACTTTCTTAAGTGTTTCTTGTAGAGCTGGTCTGGAGGCAGCATAAGCTCTTAGGTATTGAACATCTAGGAAAAATTTTGATTCTCCATTGCAGATGAAGCTTAGCTTAGCTGGGCAGGTAATTCTTGGTTGAAATTGTTTATCTTTGAGAACTTTGAAGATTGGGCTCCAAGCTCTCCTCATTTGAAATGTTTCTATGGATAAGTCTGCTACTATCCAAATTGGTCTTCCCCTGTAGGTAGTCTGACCTTTTATTCTTGCTGTCTTTAGGATTTTTTCTTTTATACCTACTTTGTGTAGGCAAATCACTATGTGTCTAGGAGTTGGTCTACTCATTTGTTGTCTGGCAGGGGTTCTCTGAATCTCTTATGTTTGAATGGTCATGTCACTGATGAGATGAGGGAAGTTTTCTTGGAAAATTTAACAGAATGTTTGTTCCAGGGTAGTCTCTTTCTCTCTTTCTGCCTCAGGAAGTTCAATTACTCTTAGGTTCAGTCTCTTGAAATAATTGCTCATCTCTTGAGGTCTTGCTCTATCTTTTTAAGTTTCTTTTCTATGTTTTTGACAGTTTGAGTTAGTTCTATATTTTGGTCCTCAAGCTCTGAGATTCTTTCTTCTGCTTGGCTAATCTGCTTTCCATGCTTATCAGTTTGTTATTTATTTCATTTACTGTATTCTTTATTGCTGTCATCTCAGTTATCAACTCCTTCATTCTTTCCTCTTGTCTCTCCTCAATTCTATTTATTCTCTCTATTAATGTCTTGATATCTGGGTTTGTGGTTTGAGACCAGTCATTCTGGGGACTCTTCATTGTTTGTTTTCCAAAGTCTGTATTCTCAGTGTCTGAGCTCCCAGGGGTCTGTGTGAAACCCATATTCTTCTTTTGGTTTTTCTTCATTTGTATAGATTTTCCTCCCTCCTTTTTATTTTCCTCTTTAATTCTATTGTTCAGGAATGGGGGGGTAGCTTTTATTTCTGTTTGCTCAATGTTCTATTCTTCCTTCTGCAGTTCTTCTGAATTTGTTCAATTCTGAAACAGGACTGTGGTGGGGGGTTGTACTCTTTACAGTTTTCAGATTTAATTGAGGGGGGAGCTGTGATTCAGAATCTCTCTGCAGATCCCAGTATCCACTGACAGGTATGTGGGCTCCCTGGAACCTACTCCCCATTGCCTTGCAATCTATCCATGCAGTAGGTTTGCTCCCTGAAAGTAATTTGACGTAAGAAAAAGCATGGAAAAAGGAAGGAGCGGGTGAGAGGAAGGTGGAGAGAGAGGAGTAAGTGAGAAAACAGACAGACATACCAACTAACAAATGAAAAGAGACACAAAGACAGAAAAGGGTAAAAAAACTAAAACATACAGACAATAATACAAACACACAAGCCAACAACCCCTCGCCCCTGTTGATGTACTCTTCCTCAAAAATATCCATACACAGATAGGAAGTCTAAAAAAATGCAATAAAATAACAGAAAAAAAGCAAATATGAAACTTTATCAAAAACAGAAAGAAAGAGATAAAAAACTAAAACAAAAAACAAACAAACAAAAATGAGCAAAACAAACAGACAAAAAAAAAACTCACTCTGAGGTCATTCCTGTGAGTCCAACTTCCTTTCAGCTCTATCTCCAGCCCTTACCCTCTGCTCTCAGAGTAGGGTGATAGGGTTGCTCAGTGTGGGTCAGATGCCCTAGGTTACTGTGGGAGGAGGGTGGATCAGATCTGGACTCACCCAACTTGCTGCCTGTCAAATCTCCCACTCAGATCTGATGTGTCTGTGTCTGATTCAGCATGGGGGAGAGGTATCTCCAGTTAAAATTTTTTACCTGATTTTAATGAACTTCCCTGAGCGGAAATTATATCCCAGTATTTTTGAAGCCTGGATAGTATGAAATGGAAGAAACTGGAATTTAGCCCAACTATACATTTTTGTTTTTCTGTAGGTGCCATGTGAACTCATCTTTGAAGGAAATCTTTGTATTTGCTCAGGATAAAGCATTTTAATGGGCTCTTTGATTTTATAAGAGTAAAGCAAAGACTGAATTCTGAAATGAGGTGTTGCACTTCTCTGCACAATAATGTAAAACCTTGTCCTCTTTGTGAGTGTGGTGACATCTCTCCTACTACATTTTTTTTTTTGAGTTGGAGTCTCACTCTGTTGCCCAGACTGGAGTGCAGTGGCCGCTCCTGGCCACCGCAGCCTCGACCTGCTGGGCTCCGGCGATCCTTCCGCCTCAGCCTGCCGAGGAGCCGGAATTACCGGGGCGCGCTACCACGCCCGGCTGATTTTTTGATTTTATTGTAGAGATGAGGTCTTGCCTGCCCTGGCGGGTCTTGAACCCGTGGGCTCAGGCAATCCACTCATCTCAGCCTCCCAAATGTGCGGGATTACAGGTTGAGCCATGGAGCCTGGCTTCCTGCAACATATTTTTTCAGGGAAAATGTAATTCTTTCTGGGGGCCTCAGAGTGTTCGCAGCCTAATCTCTGAGCTAAGGGTTTGTGTTCAGAGGTTGTTTCATCTGGGACAATTGAGCAAAGACCACTTGATAGCATGGTTGTTGAAGCAGTGGGGGAGAGAGGTCACTCAAGAAACCTGGTGGTGGGACCAGGCCTGTGAATGCTGAGGATAGTGATAGCTAACAGGAATACTTAAGTTTTTCCACCTTTTATTACAACTTTTTTCTCTGTGCTGAGCCATTGGTTATGTCTTGCTAAATGCTGTCGCTCAGTCTTAGCTGAGCCGTGAAGAATTAAGGAGCCTCTGGCAGCTGGGGAAGAAGCCTCGCAGGAGAGTCTGCTGCCATGTGGACAAGTGACTCACAGAGGAGCTGTCTCCCATGGACTCAGTAGCAGGTGTGCCCTTCCGAAACAAGGGTGTGCTCTGGACCACATGAGCATTCCTCTGCTTCACAGAAATACAGGTAAAAGGACTCTGATAGAGCACAGACTTCCTGATGGCAAGAGAATTGAACTTGAAGTCTGCAACATCTAAGTTATTATAAGTGTTAGGCTCAGGGGTAAGCAGTACTCACCTTCCTCCATCTGCCCCTCCACCCACCAATCCCCTATGCACCCCTCCACCCCAAACCCACAACTGCATACCTTGCTTGAAGCTTCCTGGAACCTGCCACCAGCTGCCGAGAAGGGCCAGACACGACGCCTCCAGCCCACGCCAGATGCAATGCTTTGTCTCCCCGCTTCACTGCCACCCCCACCACCCTCCCAAATACAGGACCCTTAAAAACCCAAGCCTGCCCCTCCTTGGGCGTGACTCCCCTGGCCCATCTTTCCGGACCACAGGATCTCGCCCTGGGAGTTTCTCCTCCAATAAATGCTTGGTTTATACTGGCCCTTTGTCCTGTGCCTCTTTCGGTATCTCCAAACATTACGTCTTGGTGCCAAAACCCGGGAGGTGACTGAGCCACACAGGCCTCACCTCCCAGCCCAGGAACCTCCCGCTCAGATGCCTCCGGCCCGAACTGCAAATCTTCAACTCACTCCTCCACTCAAACTTTAGTGAGGTGAGTGCCCGCCATGTTGGTCTCTCTTTCCCCCTCCGGGCCTCCCTATCAGAAGTCACAGCTGTGCTAGGGAAAGCCCTCCATTCCAGTCAGCGATAAATCCTGGGGACACCCTGTTTATCCTGACCTTCACTCTGTCTGGCCGGTCTTTGCCTGAATTGGGACGTCTTTTCAGACTCAGACAGGTCCCGGAAATTTGGATTGACACGGGCAACCAACCCTCCAAATCTAATTCTAAGACACCTCTGGGCTGTCTTCTCAGTAATCTCGACAACTGGGATTAACCCTGGACATTCAACGCAAACGCCTAGTCCATGTCTGTACTGTGGCCTGGCCTCAGTATAAACTGGATAATGGGTCTGAATGGCCCTCTGAGGGAACTTTTTATTTTAACATCCTCACTGATCTGGATAATTTCTGCAAATGCAGTGGAAAATGGTCAGAGATTCCCTATGTTCAGGCCTTCTGGCTCCTGCGCTTCCACCCCTCCCTATGTCAGTATTGTTCCACAACCCAAAACTTGCTGCCAATGGGAGGCCCTCCTTCCCTGTCCTCTGTCCCTGACCTCTCCCTTGCTCCTCCACCCAAATACGACAAGCCCCAACCACCTGATCCAGAGCCTTCCCCCCTCATAGATCTTCTGGAAGACTTAGCTGCACCAATCCCTCGTCCTCCAAATCCTCCTCCTCCTTCTTCCAACCCACCTCCATACAACCCGCCCTCTCTCTATCCTCATCTTCCTCCTTCATCTTCTGACCCTCCCCTTCCGCCACTCTCTCTCCCCTCTCCAGTCAGTGCACATACCCGCTCCAATTACATGGACCATCCTCCCCACCCCCTTACTCCTGCGCCCATTTGTCCTCTCCGAGAGGTCACGGACCCAGGTGGCATTGTGCGAGTACATGTTCCTTTTTCCTTGGCCGACTTATCTGCCATTGAAAAACGATTGGAGTCGTTTTCTGTCAACCCTACTGCCTTTGCCAAAGAGTTCCGTTACCTTACTCAGGCTTATGATCTGACATGGCATGATATTCATGTTATCTCTACTTCCACCCTCACTCCCGATGAACGGGATCATGTCATGCCCACTGCTTGGGAGTATGCAGATAAAGTCCATCTAACAGATAACACGTAGCCAGTGGGGGCCAAGGCCATCCCGGCAATGGACCCCAATTGGGACTACCAAGCCAGCCATATAGGACGTAGACGTAGAGATCACATGATACGATGCATTCAGGCAGGACTTGCGCTGGCATCTCAAAAGGTAGTAAATTATGATAAACTTAGGGAAGTAACCCAAGGCCCAAATAAAAACCCGGCTGTTTTTCTAAACCGCCTCACTGAGGCTATGACTCTCCACACCCGCCTCAGTCTGGACGATCCTGCTGGGGCCACTGTTCTTGCTACTCATTTCATCACCCAGTCTGCTCTTGATATCCGCAGGAAGCTGAAGAAGGCAGAGGATGGCCCTCAACCCCTGTCCATGACCTGGTAAACATGGCCTTTAAGGTTTTTAATCTTCGAGGAAGATGCAGAAACTGCTAGGCAGCAGTGCCTCCAGCAGGCCACTAAAGCGCAAGCCTGCACCCTGGTTGCAGCCCTGAGGTCAATTGCAACAGGGTGCAGGGATCTCAGCGTCCAGAGATGGGTAGCAAAGCTCCCCCGGGACCTGTTTCAAGTGTGGCCAGGAGGGCCACTGGGCCAAGCAGTGCCCTAACCTGTGTCCGCCAAGTAAGCCATACCCTATCTGCAAGCAAAAGGGCCAGTGGAAATCGGATTGCACTTGGCCTGGCCAAGCCCCGGTGCCTCCACACAGGGGTGTGGCTGAGCCACCTGCCCCACTCCATGAGCTGCTTGGACTGGTGGAAAGCTGAGGATGCCCAGACTCGAAGACCCGAATTGCCCTCACCGTGCCCAGGGTCTTGCTCCAGGTAGCGGGTAAGTTAATCTCGTTCCTCGTGGACACGGGGGCTACCGATTCGGTTCTGCCTTCCTTTTCAGGGCCTCTATCTCCTTCCCAGGTCTCAGTCGTTGGTATCAATGGCCAGCCTTCTGCCCCCCTTCAAACTTCGCCTTTACCTTTTTCTCTCAGCGATTGGCTGTTTAGTCACTCCTTCCTTATTGTCCCGTCCTGCCCCATTCCATTGCTCAGCAGGGATATCCTCTCAAAACTGGGGGCCACTTTGACGCTGCCAGTTCAATCGGCAGCCCCACTCCTTGCCAATATTGCTCTAGTCTCTGTTTTTCCCAGCTCAGACCTGCTGCCTCCCCTTCCGCCCCACCTAGTCAACCCCAATGTGTGGAACATTTCCACCCCAGTCATAGCCCAACACCACACCCTGGTATGCAGTTTTGAAAAACCCCTCTAACTTCCCTTCTAGATCCCGGTTCCCCATTTCAGCCACACATCGTAAGGTTTAAACCCATCATCACTCACTTGATTTCTCAGGGCCTCCTCATACCTGTTAACTCTCCATATAACAACCCCATCCTTCCAGTCTGTAAGCCTTCTGGAGACTACCGCTTGGTCCAGGACCTCCGTCTCATTAATGAGGCGGTGGTCACTCTCCACCCAGTGGTTCCTAATCCCCACACTCTTTTGTCTCGGATACCACCTCAGACAACACATTTCACTGTCATCGACCTCAAGGACACTTTATTTACTATCCCCCTACACCCAGACTCTTACCCCCTTTTTGCTTTCACCTGGGAGGACCCGGACATGGAACAGGCACAACTTACATGCATGGTCTTGCCACAGGACTTTCGGGACAGCCCCCACCTCTTTGGCCAGGCTCTCATGGCTAACCTAGCTGATTGCCCTCTCCAACCTAGCCACCTCATCCAGTATGTGGATGATCTCTTACTTTGCAGCCCATCTGAGGAGCTGTCGCACACACACACAGCCACCCTTCTCAATTTCCTGGCCTCTAGGGGATAGCGGGTGTCCCCCCAGAAAGCCCAGCTCACACAACCTGAAGTCGTCTACCTTGGTGTCCACCTTACTCCCACCACTAAGACCCTGACAATGGACCACCTTCACGCTATATGGCAGCTGACACCCCCAGAAAATGGTGACCAAATCCTGTCCTTTTTGGGCTTTGTGGAGTATTTCAGGCAATGGATCCCTAACTTCACCCTGTTAGCCAAACCTCTGTATGTAGCTGCCAAATAAACGCCTATGGGGCCCCTCACCTCCCCCGCTGAGGTTCGCAAGGTGTTTGTTGCGCTCCATGACACCCTCCTGTCTTCACCACCACTGTCTCCCTGACCCCTCTCAGCCCTTCTGTTTGTTCACAGATGAGCGCTGTGGAATAACTGTGGGGGTCCTACACACCTGGTGGGTCCCGCCCACCGCCCAGTAGCCTACCTCTCCAAACAGCTTGATACCACTGTTCAGGGTGGCAACCCTGCCTACAGGCACTAGCGGCAGCCACTGTTCTAACCAAGGAGGCTTTAAAACTTTCCTTACATCACCATATCACTGTCTTCTCCCCTCACAGAGTCCATGAACTGCTGGGACATCGGGTGCTCTCCCTCCTAGGCCCCTCCAGGATACAGGAGTTCCATTTGTTGTTCCTTGACAACCCGGGGGTAACTCTGAAGCCTTTACCACCCCTTAACCCGGCATCCCTGCTCCCTCTCCCCTCCTCTGAGGCAAGGCCTACCCACTCTTGCCTGGAGGTGGTGGAGGCCCTAACTCCGCCTAGGCACGGACTCTCAGATCAGCCACTTCAGTCCCTAGACCTTACTTTGTTCATGGATGGTAGTTCTGTCTGCACCCCACAAGGCCACTGATGGGCAGCCTATGCTGTAGTCTCTGCTGAGTCTGTTCTCGAGGCCTAGCCCCTTCCCCTGGGCACCACTTCACAAAAAGCAGAGCTTGTTGCTCTTACATGGGCTCTCGAACTTTCTAAAGGGCAGCGGTAACCATCTACATCGACTCCCGTTATGCCTTCCTCATTGCTCATTCCCATGCCGCCATTTGGAAGGAAAGAGGATATCTCACCACTAAGGGCACACCCATTACCAATGCCAAACTAATTTCTAAACTACTCCAGGCCCTGCACAGCCCACGGGAAGTCGCCATTGTCCACTGTCGAGGCCATCAAGCCTCACAAGATCCGGTGGCCAAGGGCAATGCCTGGGCAGACTCTGTCACTAGGGGACTAACCCAGGTCACGCCTCCATCCCCCCTCCTCTTCCTTTCTCCCTCCCTACAACCCCAGTACCTCCCCGAGGCGTGGCAGTCCCTATTAGATAAGGGGGGCCATGTCACACAGCAAGACTGGATCACGCTGGGGGATCGTGTTGCGCTACCACAAAACCAGGCCTCCCATATTTTAACAGAAGTCCACCGCTCTCTGCACATTGGACCTGAGGCCATGTATAGGTTTCTCTCTCCTATATTCCATCTGATGGGTTTAAAAAGGCTTATCTCTCAGGTCCATGCTGCGTGTTCAGTCTGCTCTGCCATCACTCCACAGGGAGGATTGTGCCCCAGTATTCTCACTTACCAGATGAGGGGACACCTCCCAGCCGAGGACTGGCAAATGGACTTTACCCATATGCCTGTCCACAAAAAATTTTGGTATTTGCTCACTCTAGTGGATACCTTTTCAGGCTGGATCGAGGCCTTCCCCACTGCCAAGGAAACAGCTGACGTCATGGCCACCGTCCTTCTGGAACACATCATCTCCAGGTTCGGCCTCCCAGCCAACATCCAGACGGACAACGGACCTGCCTTCACCGCCAAAGTTGTCCAGCAGGTGGCTGCTAGCCTGGGAGTAACCTGGAAACTCCACACCCCTTACCACCCACAGTCTTCTGGTAAGGTAGAAAGGGCAAATGGCGTTTTAAAAACATACCTCACCAAGCTCACCCTAGAGGTAAAACTCGGCTGGCCTGCCCTCCTCCCACTCGCCCTCTCCGGAATAAGGGCGGCTCCGAGGGCTCCGTTGGGTCTCAGCCCTTTTGAGTTGCTGTGTGGCAGGCCCTTTTTAATCAATCACAACCTACTCTCCTCACCACCTCTGCTTGCTTCCTACTTGCCTTACTTGTCTCTGCTTAGGCAGTTGCTACGGGAGCACGCGGAGCGAACCCTTCCCACAGTCACTCCTGACAACCCATCAAATCCGGTTTGTACGACCCTCCAGCTGGGGGATTCAGTCCTCAAACAACTTTCCCCTCAAGCTCTAACCCCCTAGTGGGTTGGCCCATTCACGGTGGTCCTCACCACCCCCACAGCTGCCAAATTACTGGGACACTCCCCCTGGTATCATGTCTCCTGTCTCAAATTGGCCCCGGCCACGGAGGCCCCTTGGCAATGTCAACAGGTGGGATCTACCCATCTTTGCCTCACCCAGGGTCCTGCTACTCACTCTAGTCCTGCTGCCTCTCTCACACACAACACCACCAGATGATGGCTACCACTGGCAGTTTTACATTGAAGAAACAGCCCAGTCTTACGGTAAAGTCATTACTGAGGTTGTGGGCACTGGACTGTGCCAGCCCCGGGGGTGCCAGGCACCAGTCACCATCGACATCTCAGTAGGCAGCATGAACTCCATCAGCCTGGGTGCAACCCCAACCCCGGTCTTCTGTTTCCAATATGACCAAGCTAATGCCAAATGTAACCGGAGGCCTCAGGCATATTGAGGTTGTGCATATAATTGGTGCAAAATGCACAAGGTCTACCCTCTCATCCACCTGGGAAAACTTACCCATTTCACCGTCTCTGATCCCTGGCACCCCAGGTGGGCGCAGGGGGTCGAGGGAGTTGTTTACAATTTCTGGCTAAACTCCAAACCATCAGGAAAACTCCGCATTTTCCGAACATACCGCCTTGCTTTTCCTCCCCCTAACAAACTTCCCAGCCTTATTGCAGAAGCAGAAACTTCTTTGGCTAACCAACTCCCCCCACCCAAGTGCTGACCGCCCTTCTCTGTTCTCTTGGCTCCATTTAATACAAGAAGGTATCTCATTACTCAACCACTCTTCGGTTGGGAATGTAAGTAACTGCTTCCTTTGCGCCACTCTAAACCAATCCCCTTTAACAGCAGCTCCTGTCACACAATTGTTCCATGCCTCTAGTGGGCCAGTTAACCAGCCTCCTCCTATCCCTGGAGTTGCTTTGTTCTGGCCCCTCAGTAGCCTCTCTAATACCTGTTATACCAGCTCCTGCACATGCAACATCTCCAGACCCATGCCATCTACTCTATCTGCTCCAAGGGGTGGGTTCTTTTGGTGTAACGGCACCCTCTTCAAATCTATCAGTAATTCTTACCCTTGTTGCTATCCATTAATGCTTGTGCCACAGCTTATGTTCTATTCTGAAGAAGAACTCTTACTCAAAGCCTTTCCACTCTCTGCCGCGCCCGCCGTGAGGTATTTCTTCCCCTCATGCTCGGTCTCACGTTTGCCACGTCCTTGGCGGCTGGAGGACTGGGCAGGGGAGCACTGGGACACAGCCTCCTTTCTTCCCAAAATCTGGAAGAAAGGCTCCAAGCCGCTCTGGAAGCATCCACAAGTTCCCTGGCATCCCTGCAGCGGCAAATGACCTCTCTAGCCCGGGTTACTTTACAGAACCACAGGGCTCTTGATCTCCTTATAGCCGGCCAGGGTGGAACCTGCGTGTTTCTCCAGCTGTTTCTATATTAATGAAACAGGGCTGGTAGAGGAGAATGTCATCGTCCTCCGAAGGCTGGGAGACGAACTTCACCAAAAAAGCACTGCAGAATTGCCCTTTTCTGCTTGGTGGAATTCGGGCATCGCCCAATGGGTCATGGCATTCTTGGGACCTGTTCTACTTATCTGTCTTTTACTTATGGTTACACCCAGTCTGTTTAATTTTTTGCAGTCTCGCATGAAAGAAATTTCTCGTGTCGCAGTCAATCAGCTACTCCTGCACCCGTACCCATATGCCCCACTTCCCTCCGAGCCACCCCATCCCGGTCTCCCCTAAAACTGCACCCCCTTTCAGCTTGAAGCAGTCAGATTGAGTCAGCACCCCTTATACCAAAGAGGTCGGTATGTTAGGCTCAGGGAGAAGCAGTACTCACCTTCCCCCATCTGCCCCTTCACCCACCCATCCCCTATGCGCCCCTCCACCCCAAACCCACAACCACATACCTCGCTTGAAGCTTCCTGGAACCTGCCACCAGCTGCCGAGAAGGGCCAGATGCAACGCCTCCAACCCACACCAGATGCAATGCTTTGTCTCGCCACTTCACTGCTGCCCCCACCACCCTCCCAAAAACAACACCCTTAAAAACCCAAGCCTGCCCCTCCTTGGGAGCGACTCCCCTGGCCCGTCTGTCCAGACCACAGGACCTCGCCCTGGGAGTTTCTTCCCCAATACACGCTTGGTTTATACTGGCCCTTTGTCCTGTGCCTCTTTCGGTATCTCCAAGCGTTACAATCAGGGGATATGAAGATGTGGATGAGTAAACATATATGTTATTTCAATATTCAACTTAATCTATGTCTGCGTGCTTCACTTCATGGAGATTGTGGGCTCACGGGTCAGCTCTGGAGTGTCCTGGCTGGGATAAGTCTGAGAATGAGCTTCTGGGAGGGTTCCTGGCTCCGGAAATTAAGAGCATGTATTGCCACGAGGAAGCTATCTTGTCAGGTAGAGAGGATGAGTCAGGGAAGACTTCCTGGCAGAAGTGACTCTTGAACTGAGTTGTGAAGGACGTATCGGGATTTCCACAGGGAGAAGGTGGATGAGAAGGTAATCTCAATGAGGATGCGCATGCACACAGCACAAGCTGAGGATTAGAGAGAACAGTCAGGGTGGCAAGTGGAAAAAGAGAGCCAGGGAGTCAGGATCTGAGGAGTGGGTGGAGATGGGCAAGAGTTGGGAATGACCCAAGGAGCAGGCTCACCCATGCAGGCAAGATGGGAGTTGGTAAGTTTGTGACTGCTGTTCCTTGCTCTCTCTGGACCTGAGGCAATGAGTTGGAAGGGCAAGGAGTACAAGGAATTGTGTGTGTGTGCATGTATATGTGTATATGTGCATGCATGTGTGGATATGTGTTCGTGTGTGTGCATGCGTGGATGTATATGTGTGTGTGTTGAGGGCTACATGGAGGATGATGAACAGACTATTTACCTTTCACATAAGATGTTACCTATGCCAGGGTGAGGCGAGTAGAACTCTGGTGTGGATCTGTGGCTTTGAGTTGAATAAGCTAAGGAGGTGCTTTCTGGTTCACACTTATTATATTCAAATCTCTGCTTCTTCAGTGAAAAAATAATTCAGAAAATTCATAAAGAGTATTGAATTTAAAACAGATTTTATTGCCCTGCCAGCTATGGGGTGACCAGTGAATACCAATGGAAACTTCTTAATTAAATACATGTATTTAAAACATTCAATGATTGATTGTACTGTGTGCCAAGCTCGGTGTGTCACATGTTTCGTGTCCTAAAAAGGTTCACAATTCATTCAGAGAGGCATTGTTGGCCAAGATTAGAGGCCAACAATGTCATCGAAAGACCATGGGGTTGGAGATAGGGAATAAAATCATAAAATCATGGAGAGACACAAGCCTACATATTTGAACCACGGGTAATGCATCTCCTTAAAGCACTTCTATATCATATGCCAGAGGGCCTTCGATGGAAAATCCCAGGTAGAAAGACACCCTCTCTATGTTCCTGCCGCTCCTGAGTGGGCCTGAGTAAACAGATGTCACTGGTATTTTTATCTTCTCCTCTGTTCCGTATTCTACGGAGATAATTTTGCCTTCCGCCTGGCCAACCAGACGACGCAGGAGGTCCTTGACTTCCTTTTTTTTCCATACATCTCCACTCTGCCAGAGGGAGTTTGTGTTGTGGACTTTACTGAAATACCGCTCTATCTCAGCCTTGTGAACAATCCCATGGAGACCCTTCCTCGCGCTCAGGTAAAAAAGCGTGCTCGCCTGCTTGGACCGGCACATACGCTTGTACTGTCCCCGGAAGGACCGATTCAAGGAGGAGACATACCTTTCCATTAGCTTGGAGTCTTGATCCAGCTCTTGATTTTCTGGCCAGAACAGGAGGCAGGCCAAGAAATAAGGGTCTGAGTATTGATGACTTGATTCTATGAGCTGCAGGACTTCTCGGAGCTGTTTTTTTAACATGTTGAGTGGTTGAATGAACTTGGAGTTGGGCTTTAGACAACTGAGAATAATGTTGGCCAAGATGAAGTTTTGCTTCTCCTTGGTCAGGCGTTTTTTTGGGTTTTGCCGCAGGAGGAAGCTGTATTCATTCACTATGCTTTCCATGGTGGTCGCAGCATCTATGTAGTTTGGGTTAAGATATTCTAGGAGTCCAGAAAACCTATCTGCTCTCAGAGCTTCTAGCTTTTTCCTGCAGTTCTCCTCCTGGAGTAGTTGACTCCCTTTACTTTGTAATAGACCCAGATCCAAATGGCAGAAAAGTTCTGTATACTTCCTGAAATAACGACTGACTTTCTTGCTTAACGTGACTTCCACAATTTCTTTTTGGGCATTCCTCGTTTTCAGAAGAACCAAATAATCCACAAAAAAGTCAAAGCACCTTTTCAAATCTGACTGTAAATTTTTTAGATGGGATGTGAACTTGCTGAGAGCCAAGTAATACTCATTTTTTGGATCGGGAGGAATCGTGCCCTTTCCTGACAAAAACTGTACCATCAGTTTTTTGGATGATTCATTTTCTTTGTGGAAGAAGGGAGTGAGCTGCAGAATCTGGATAGCGTAAAAAGTGACTTCTATCTCACCCAAGAAGCAAGATGTGTTGTACATGTCATATCTCCTCTGGGACTTCTGTGGTGACCAGGCCTCGGTCTCATAGTCTTTACTGTCCGTTTGCTTTTGGGATTCCTTGAATGCTCTGGAGGCCTTTTCGGCAACCTCTAGGAAATGTGTTAGATCGTTCACAGTGATGCTCCTGCAGTTTCTGTTTTCATCCAGCCACCATTTGATTTCACTTTTGTAGACTTGCCCGAGTGTGTCTGAGATATACGAATTTTGGGGGGCTCTCTTTTTGGCCTGGTGTGCCCAGTCCAGTGCAGTGTTAAAATCCTTCTCTTTAATGTAGAAATGTCTTGCTAAGGCTTGGCAGATGAATGCATTTTGTGGGAATCGAGTACTTCCTGCAGTCAAGACCTTTTCAATGTCTTTATTTGGTAAAGATTCCATCAATGGGGAAAACAAGGTGTCCATCTCATCTCCGTGCTCCTTGCGCTGTCTTGTAAGCAGAAGAGTTTGAACGTCATGTTGAAATTTGTCTTTTCCTATTCCATAATCATAGAACAAATTCTCCTCCAGTATCCTCAGTGCGATCTGACATTTGTCCAGGTGGTAGCTCGTCTCCAGTTCTTTCAGGCAGCACATGGCAATCAGGGGGTGGATGATGCGCACACCAGTGTACCTCCCATACTCCGCAACTTCCGTGTTTATCAGAAGTGTAGAATAGGTTCCCATCTTATCTTCCAGGCTTTCCAGTTCCCAGGCTGTACTAGCGCAGATGATGCCCAAAAACTGTTCACACTGCGACATGGAAATTGTAGAGTCAGTCACGTAGGAGTTGAGCAAAGCCAGGAAGGAGATGAGCTGAGCTTCCTTGCTGTCAGCATCCTGTCCCTTGAGGATGTTCCTGACTACGTTTTCTATATATGTTTCATCAAAATTGCTCTTCATGATCATGAAGGAATAAAAGTTTTCGCAGTTCTTGTGCTGCTTTTCAATCTCCTCCAGTTTGGCCTCAAAGGCTCTTTGTTCCTTGGCAGAAAGTTGATATTTCAGTGCAATACTGTCTGCTAATTTTGCACTTTCATCTGGATTCCGGGATCTCATGCAGTTTAAGATGATTACCAGTGTCTTTTCATATCTCAAGTCCTTATCTGTTAAAATGGAGTGAATCGCATTTTGCAGGACGTAGATGTTTTCTTGTTCTTCAAAATCATCCACAAGCAGAAGCACAGGAATGTAATCCTGAGGGCTGTTTGCCTTGTATGTGATCAGTCTGGTCACTTGTTCTCCAATTTCTGCAAAATCAGTTGCCTTGTTTTTTAACACGGCACATCTGAAATTCCTCTTTAGGTCCCAGAGAACATGCATAGCCAGCGTGGTACCCCCGCAGCCCGGATGGTGATAAAGATTGATAATTTTTGCAAATATCGGTTTGGGAGACTCTGCCCAGCAGTGTATTAACTCTCTGAGCTTTTCATAGCTGTCCCTTTTCACAAAAGCTGAAGAATAGTTCTCAGAGGAAAAATAGAAGTTCCACCAGGAGACTTTGCCGCCTCGATAGAAGTGCTCTTCTTTTGACTTCTTAAATTCCAAGAACTTGGATCTATCTTTCTCTATGTCTGTGTCTCTACACTCGTTTTCACAGAGAATTTCTAATGCAGTCAAGATGTCCTCTTTCTTTTTCTCTAGAATAACTGAAGAAGATCCCTGGGAGGGCAAAAACCTTCTTGATGACTGAGTTACCGATTTTAGCTTAAGGATGGTGCTGTTCACCTGTTCTATATTTAAAGTGGAAATACTGTGGTTTACTAATTCATCTTCCATCCTCAGTCTTGTTTGTAGCAGATCTTTCCAGCGCTGATGAATCTGTGAACTTACACAGATGCACAACATATTTTCCATCCCGTTGAGAGCTTGATAGAAAGCCCAGAAAGTTTCAATGAGTGGATCTCCTGGGCTTTCCACTGAAGAGAGTAATAGAAACACAACCAGAAATTTCCCTCTTGTCATTATGTTTTCATCTGTGAGGAATGAGATCAGCTTCCTGACTTCAGCAGCTCTTTCTCTCTGCCATAAGTGTGGGTCCAGAGGTCTATATGTGTCGCTTTTCAAGTCTGACCTGCCATTGCAGAACACCCAGCTGGGCTGCTCATAGAGATTCAGAGCAGAGATCTTCTCGCTCAGGTTGGCTGTCTTCTCTACATACTGACTTGGAAAGTGAAGGTTTGCCACTCGGCTCTCTCTGTAAACTTTGACCACTCCATTGACCCTTGATTCAGGATCAAACTCCAACACCGCAAACCATTTAATTTCCTTTAGGAAATCTAACTGTTTGATTTGGTTTGAATGGCATTTATTTGTGACAAGAATGTACCAGTCATAGTATGAATTATCCAGGGAGTCTCGGTTTCCGATGAGAAGTTTAACCAGCTTTAGGCCTTCACTCTCCTTCCTCGTTGCCTTCATTCCATATTCTTCCTCAGCCTCTTTTCTAGATGCTGTCAATGACTTCAAGCTTCGTAAAAATTCTTTAAAATCCACATCCCGTCGCTTGACATTGGCCAAGATATCCTTAGAGCTAGCCCCTTCTCTTACAAACAGTGAATTATCTTGGTTTTGTTTCCATACTTTATTTGTGCAGCTTTGCATCTGAATGTAGAAATACTTATCTTTACACACAGAGTGTTTGGGGACAGTATCTACTTCAATGACAAATCTGTCGGATGGTGTGCTGTTCTGCAGTAGGACTTCCACAAACCTTGGTTCCCGGATACACTTCTTGGCTTGGTTGATCTCAGATTCTTCAAAATACTTTTTGATCATGTGATTGAAGTGGTCGATGAAGGCATCCTTACTGGTGACTTTCACACCAACAATCTCTCCGTGTGGTTTGTCCTTGACCCCAAAATGGATGGTACCATTGGTGCGTGAATTCATACATGCTGATGCAAATCGGAAGACCTCATTGCTGAATTTCATCATAATGTCCTCTTTGGTGGCTGTGTCTGTATTTGTGAGTGCTTTGAACTCATGTATTGGGTCAATGAGATTGAGTGGCCCTGTTTCAGGTTGCAGAATACAATGTTCTATGTAACGATGGCTGTTGTGGAACTCATCAAAAGGATATGGCATACAAGTTGGCTGTCCCATGTTTGGCTTGTTCTTTTTCTTGTCTTTAGGGTTCGCTGTTTCGGCTATTGCATTTTCTTTCATAAGAGTTGGCACTTGTTCTTTGGCATCTCTGATCCCTCTGAGATCGTCATCAATATTGGATGACACTGAATTTTCCTCTTCCTTTTGTGTCTGTTTTGGCTTTTTGGGGTGTTTCTTTTGGGAGGGTTTTTTATGATCTAATTGTCCAGAATCCTGACTGTCACTTTCAGGGAAATTATTATTTAATTTGTTATACATACGTTTTATCAAAAGTGCTGGACCCCGTGGTAACCCCATCTCTATAAGGTCCTTCTCAGTTAATTCCTGCAGGACAAATCCTGTCACTTCTTCCTTGAGCAGAATCTGTCCATATTTCTCATCAATCTTAAGGTCTTCGATTACCCATTTTTTCACATGCTCCTTGGTCCAGTCTTTGGTCATTTCAGGCCGAGTTACTTGTTCACTCATATCCAAGCTTCAGCTTTCTTCCTTGGAAAGGTAATACAATAAGAATTTCAGCATTATCATTCATCACTGAAATCACAGTCAATTATGCATATAAATCTCATACAAAAGATATATATATAAAGCATGGTCCAAGACTGACTCTCAAAACTGCTTGATACTTATTTTAAGTATTTTACAGCCCCAAACAAAGTCTTTCTTCCTTCCTTCCTTCCTTTCCTTCCTTCTTTCCTTCCTTCCTTCCTTCGCAGGATTTATCAAGAGGACAGAAAAACTCCCATAGCAGGAGAGGACCTGAGGAGGTTGCCCTATTTCTTGGGTGATTGTAACTGTGATTATGAAATAAAGAGTAGCTGCTAACTAGGTGACACATTCTTTTATTCTTGCTGTAATTATCCCTCTGAGGTTTAAGTTGGTGAAAGTTGAGTTTTTATAACCAGAATCGTAAGTAACATGGAAACTGGTTCCCATAGCAGAATATCATCGTAAATCAACTTTAAAATAATGAAACTGGGTAAGAAGTGAAGGTGGTTTGGGGAAGGAAGCCCTGTAAACAGCTGGCTATCTTTGTTGCATAGCAACAGAGTAATTGGTTAAATCACCACCTATTGTCTTTTGGAACTCAAGTTGTCAGGCCACAAGACTAGAGTTTGGGGGACTTGGTAGCAAAATGCCAGGATAATTGATTTGGTTGACTAATTCTTGTGGCTTTCAGAAGGTTCCAAAAGAGGTGAGCTCTAGTTCCAGCTGGCCTGCCTAAAACTAGACAGGGAAAACAGCATGAGTTTTTCACTTTGTTGGAGCTACTTTCACCCAAATTACTCATACTTGGCTAATGTAGACCATACAGTTAAGAACGTTGCTGTATCACAAGCGCCGCCAGCAATGGACCCCTAGAGCAAAGGGCTCAGCCTTGGCTTTGCCTCAGAATCACCCAGCGCCACACCCAGCCCTGTGTGAACTGGCTGAGGGAATGTGCATGGTGTTTTCAGGCATTTGTACATTCTAAAATGTGGCTGGGCCAATCTGTTGTGCAGCCAATACCTAGTGCAGTGCTGTCAAAATGTGACTCCAGGCCAGCAGCGTCACCTTCCCGGAAGCTGGTTGGAAATGCAAGTTCTCAGGCTCCCCAGACCTACTTAGTCAGAACTGAAAAGATAGACCAATGAGCAGTTTTGAGTAGGGGGACATACAAGAAAGTTAGAATATTTTAAAGATAAATAGATGAAAAACATTCAGGATCAAATAAAGCAAAAATATTAAAATAAACTCTAAGAGAGACAATACCAAGCAGTTTTAAAAGTTGGTAATTTTTGAAATGAAAGATTTAAAAAACCAGTTTTGTTTGTTTGTTTATGAATGCACAACCACTCTCTATGTTGAGCCAAGCCACAGATTGGAACCATCTGTGTTTGGGGTTTCTGGTGAGAATTCCCCTGAAAAGTCCCTTGCAGTTAAGCTAGGAGTGCAGGCTCTTGGGGCTTCAGCCACAGCCCCGTGGTGGGAGAGGACTCGTGTGAGCCATCTGAGGTGTGAGACCTTGTTCTCATCAAGTGACTTACCATCAGGGGTAGGCAGCTACTGGGCATAGTGGCCTCCTCTTGCCATGATAAAAGGTTTCCTGGTCATTTTAGTGTCTGAACTCTTAGTCACGCTGGTTTCAGCAGTGGGTCACAACCAGTCCTGGGCAAGTGAGCAGAACCAAGAACACTGTAGAAATACTTCAGGTGAGCAACTCTGTCCATTTGTAGCAAAGAAAGAATTCACTTGTGAATCATGCAGGTGTCACATCAAAAGAAAAGTTCATGCTAACAAATGGTGGTAAGTGCTTTGTGTAAGACACAGAATGGGTATCGGACATCCTTAGGAGGAGAAGGAGGCATCACTAGGAGGAGGGGGAAGGATCACTAGGAGGGGGAGGATGGATCACTAGGAAGAAGAGGACATCATTAAAAAGAGGAGGAGGGGATCACTATGGGGGGAGGGATCACCGGAAAGAGAAGGAGGGATCACTATGAGGAGGAGGAGAGATCACAAGGAAGAGAAGGAGGGATCACTAGGAGGAGGAAGGATCACTAGGAGGAGCAGGAGGGATCACTAGGTGGAAGAGGACATCACTAAGGAGAAGGAGGGGCTCACTAGGAGTGGGAGGAGGGATCACAAGGAGGAGGATCATAAGAAAGAGGAGGATGTCACTAAGAGGAAGAGGAAGGAATCACCGGGGGGGAGGCATCACTAGGAGGGCGAGAACATCACTAGGAGGAGGAGGGATCATGAGTAGGAGGAGGAAGGATCACTAGGAGGAGGAGGAGAGAATAACTCAGAGGGGGAAGAGGAATCACTGGACAGAAAAGAGGAATCACTAGGAAAAGGAAGACATCACTAGGAGGAGATGGGATCACAAGGAAGGGGAAAAGGATCACTACGGGGGAAGAAAAGATCACTTTGAGGTGAAGGAGGCGTTGCTGGGAGGGGGAGGAGGACATTGCTAGAAGGAGGAGGAAGGATCACTGGGAGGATTAGGATGAATCACTAGGAGGAAGAGAAGGGATCACGAGGAGGAAAAGGAGGGATCACTATGAGGTGGAAGAGGCATCACTGGGAGGAAGAGGAGGGATCACTAGGAGGAGGAAGGCAACACTGGGAGGAGGAGGAGGGATCAATAGGAAGAGGAGGACATGACTGGAAGGGGAGGAGGGATCACTTGGGTAGGAGGGATCACTGGGGGGAGGAGGAGGGCATTGCTAGAAAGAGGAGAAGAGATCACTGGGAGGAGAAAGAGCGATCACTGGAGGAGGAGGGGGATCACTAGGTGTGGAGGAGGGAACACTAGGAGGTAGAGGAGGAATCACTAGGAATAAGAGGGTACACCAGGAGGAGGAGGATCACAGGGAGGAGGAGGGATCGCTGGGAGGAGGGGGGATTACTAGGAGGAAAAGGAGGGATCACTAGGAGGTGGAGGGATACCAGGAGGAGGGCTTTGCTGAGAGGAAGAAGAGGGATCACTAGGGGGAGGAGGGGCATCACTAGGAGAAGGAGGAGGGGTCGTGAGAAGGAGAGGAGGACATCACTAGGAATTAGGCAGGACTAGTTGTTCTTAGGATAAACATGGCTAACTCTTCAAGACCAATAGCTGCGGCAGTTTTCTCTAGACAGATGAAGAGCTTGGTTTTCTGAACCCCACAGAGAAAAATAGGATGTGGTTAAGAACCTGTCAGAGCCACCTAAAACCAAGATGGCAACTCACTTGCCCACGACAGGTGTCAGCTCTCGTCATGAGTTCACTATTGTCCATTAGCAGACTAGATGACGTGCCTTCCCAAGCCATGGCAGTGCAAATGCTGTCCATTTGTAGCTTCAAGCTGGGTGGACCCAGTTCTTAGAAGTCCCCACTGCTTCCCAAGAAGCCCACGAATATTCCACCCCTTGCTTAACGTAAAATCGAGATGTAATCATGAAAGTAACATCTCAGCGATGCTGTTCTTCCCCAAGGGCAGCCCAGGCTGCTCTACCTACATAGTAGCCTGCTGTCTGTCATTTTCTCTTAATAAACTTAACTTTCACTTTACTTAGTGGCTGGCAAAATTCTTTCCTGAACAAAGCTAAGAATCACTTGTCCTCTCAGGCTGGACCCCAATCTTGAAGTCCCCTGTTTTATGTCAGCTGGACACTCACCCTACTCCCACACCTTGAATGGAGCACGGCTGGATGCTGGCCCCAAACATTGACTGGTCTCACCCAATGCCCCCAAGCACCCTGCTGCATTTTCCTGCTTTATCCACTCTCCTGTTCTCCCAAATGACCATTTCAGCCTCTCCTCTCATCAGACCTCCAGCTCCTCCTCCTCGTGTCTCTCTCCACGATGACCTTGCTTCTTGTGGAAACTGGCACAGTGAAATAATCCAGGAGCGTTTCCCAACCCCAACCACATCTACCCCAGGCTCGTCCTGGCCTTGTCACTGCATCCTATGTTCTACCTTAGTCTGCCCTCTGAGTGGTCTGCCGCCCTAGCCTCTCCATGAGGTTCACCTCTCCATGGCACCTGCCCCCCAACTACTCCAGGAAGCTGCCCCAGCAGGCCTCCACTCTCTGGCTGGCTTCTTCAACCTGTCCTTGTCTCCTGGAAGTTATGTGCAATTGTTTTCTTGTGAAGCAAGACACTTTAGAAACTGCTCATGACCCATCTTTCTGCTTTCTTCACAGCAGAACTATCTCCCGTTCCGTTTCTGGTTTCTCTTCTCCCATCCTTACAGAGCGCCCTCCACACAGGCTTGGCCCTCACTTCCTAAAACTCACTTGGCATTGCTGCAGACATGGCTTAGAGAAGTCTCCATCCAGCAGTGCCCTGGAGATGTCTTTCTCCTGAGACACTCTTCCTGCAGGCTTGTGGGATACCTTGCTCTCCTAAGCCTCTTCTACTAGCTGGTCCTCCCCACCTTCCTCTGCTACTCCTGGCCTCTGGATGCAGATGTGCCTCCTGGGACCAGCCTCTCTTCCTATGGATGGCGTCCATCTCACTTAAACACAATCCATAGGTCTGTGAATTCCACATTCAGCCGTCAGTCCTGGCTTCCCCCAGGGTGTCCATGCACCTGCCTTCTCCATGTCCATCTGGAGAGCTAAGGGTCCTCATGAAACAAGCATGGCCAAAATTGACCCCCTGATATAAAGCTCCCCAGCTGCTACTCCCACGGTTTATCAGTGATGGATCATGACAATTGTTCAAAGCACAAACCCTGGCGACATCTTTGACCACGTACCTTTCACTCACTGCCTTAGCAAATACCTCTCACCATCCCCCGCTTTCCCTGCTGCTGCCACCTGGTCCAAGCCATCCTCTCTCACCAGGATTATCTTAGTAGTAACCTGGCCCCCCTGACTTTGGCTCTGTCCTCCCCCACCCTGTTCCCTCTGTGTTCGACACAGCAGTCCACCCAATCCTGTTCAGAGGTAGATGTGATCATGTGATTCAGCTCAGATCCCTCTGGAACATCAAAGCGCTCTCACAGTAAAAGCCCAAGTCCCAGAACAAGGTCGACAGAACAAGACTGCCCTCTCCTTTCAACCTCATCACCTTCACTCGCTCACTCCAGCGGCCAGGTGGCTTTGCTATTCCCTGGACATGCCAGCTGGGCTGCTGCATCAGGTCTGTGTCCGAGCTGTTACCGCTGCTTGGGATGCTCTCCTTCCAGATCCCTGTGTAGCTCACACTCTCACCTCCTTCAGTTCTTTACTCAAATTCAGGACGGACTTTCTTAAATGTCAGTCCTTTTTCCAGCACTTTCCAGTCCCCTTTCCTGCTTTAATTTTTCACTTTAACATTTGCATACTAAATATTTTATTTAATTGTATTTCTCCTCCTGGGTCAGAATATAACCTCCATGGGAACAGGCGTTTTTGCCTGCTATTTGTGGGTGAGTCACCAGGGCCCAACATATAAGTACTCAGTAAATATGTGTTGATGAGAAAATAAAAATTTTAGATTGGTGAAACAACGGAGACATGATTTTGCAACCCATGGGCGAGCAAGTCTTTGGAACAGAGAATTTGGGAGATCTTTTCCTTCTGTTCCCCATCGGATCGGCACCAAGTCCAGCGTTTGTGTCAGCAGGTCGTCATGAGGAAGAGAGGCATTTACTTTTAAAAAGAAATGTTAGTGACAACCTTCACCTCACAGGCAAGTGGCTGGGACCTGAAGCCTCCTATAAGCCTGTGTCCTGACCCCCATTGTTGGTCCCAGTGTCTCACCCACAGTTCCTGAGCCAGTGCATTTCGGAACAGGGCTGACCCTGGGCAAGCCCACAGTTTTGCTGGAGCTGGGGGAACCCCCGCCGTGCCCACTCTTTTCTGCTCTGGGATAATTTTGAAACCCAGAGTTCTCTTTACTAGTACACTCGTCCCTCCCTATCCACAGGTTCCATGGATTCAACCAACTGTGGACTGAAAACATTTGGAAAAAAATTGCATCTGTATTGAGCATGTACAGATTTATTTTTCTTGTCTTCCTTCACTACTGTATGCTGTGCCATACAATACAGCAACTATTTCCACAGCATTTACACTGTATTAGGTATTGTAGGTGACCTAGAGACGGCCTGAATTACACGAGAGGGATTACACATCATTTTATCTCAGGGGTTTGAGCATCATGGATTTTGGTGTTTGAAGGGTCCTGGAAGAGTCCCTTGCAGACATGGAGGGAAGACTGTCCCTAATTTCAGGACCTTTTTCCTAAGGACTTTTATTTTCTCTCTTTGGAGGTTGAGCAGGAAGGGTCAAGCCAGCCTGCTTCTGGCAAACTCTGGTACCACTCCATATCCCTGAGACTGGGCGTTGCGGGAGCACTGGTGTCTGAGGCTCAAGCTCAGGCCCCGTGCTCTGAGGTTCTGAGGACTGCAACCACAGTGCCAATTAGTTTCATTTTTATGAAGAAAACATTAATTTTATATATTGTTTCCCGTGGTCTCTATATAAGCTAGTTATGAACAAAAAGTCTTACATAAAATGAAGATTAAACTTTGGAGGGTTTTACCACTAATAAGTATAAATTTGTGTACCATCTTAAGTGATACAGGACAGAGTTTTGCATGGCTGCACATTACTGTAACTTCCTACACAGCTTTGCATGCTTGGGTTCCTGGTCATCTGGCCTCCATTTTACCTAGGTCTAGCCTGCACAGAAACTTCTACCTCCAGAAATACTCTACAGTCTCCCCAAGTGTGCTGGAAGGTTTCTTCCTACGGAATTCTACAGTCAGTCCGAGTTACTGCAAGCGGCATGTCTATGAAAGCAGCAGTCTTTCTCATTTCTTTTACTATGAAGTCATTTATCCACACTTGCAAATATACTTATTTTCAAAATACACTGCTTTACTCTCTTGTATTAGTTTCTAAGGACAGCTTTTAAAGACAGTAGATTAAACATCTTAATGATTAGAAACTTACCAAGGCTTTTCTGAAAACTTCCACTTTTCTGTTAGAAACAAGTCTTCATGGGTAACCCCTCAGGTCCCCTCCTGCTCTAGAAGCTTTTCTGTCCTCTCAATAAATCCTGCTTAAAAAAAAAGAAAAGAAAATAAACAAGTCTTCATGAGGCTCTGTGACCTGACTCCTTAGATAAGTTTCCTTTTCTTGAGAATTTGCCAGGCACGTTCTGGAAGGCAGCTATGAGGAAGAAGAGGTGGGTGTAACAGACCTGGCTCTTGTTCAGTTTGCCTGAGGATATATTTGTTGAGAATCTATTACCTAGTAAAATGATATCACAGCCAAAAAATGCAATGGACTGGGCTGCTGCTTAGAAACTGTTTATGGAACAGATTTTCTTTCTACCTTTCTACTATGAAAATTTTCAAACATAAAGAAAATGTGAAAGCATAGTGAAAGGAATACTCCTTTCCCAGGCAGTGTCTCTTTCTATGCTTAAACACTTCAGTAATAAGAGAGATCAATATCCAGGAATATGTTGCAGCTTACACTTTCCCTCCTGCAGCATTCCTCATGCAAAGTGGAGCAAAGACCTTGGTCTGTGTCTTCAAAATATATCCCTCATTTGACCCTCTGTGGCCTCTACCACCTGGTCCATGCCTCATTTGACCATCTGTGATCACTACCACCTCATGTTCTCCTGGGTGACGGGAAGAGCTCTCTTACCAGTTTCTCTCTTGCTGTCACTGATCCCTTCAGGGACTTCTCAAAGGAGCCATCGAGGTGACCTTGTCAAACTGCGAGCAACATTCCACCGGTGTTCTGCCTAGCCTCCCCAGTGGCTTGCTGCCTGACTCAGAGTGAAAGCCACATCATCACGAGCCACAGTCCCACCTGACCTGTCCTAGTCAGCCCTGACGCCACATCAAACCATACTTTCCTCTCTAAGTCTGCCCCACCCCAACCTGCCCAGGGTCCAACCTTTGTGCCAGTTCTCTCCCCGGAATGGCCTTGAACCCCTACCAGGCTCACTCCCTCACTTCCCCAGACCCTCTGTCCCTGTCAGACTTCCAGGAGGCACTGCTGGGCCGCCCTACTGCAAGCCTCCTCCCACCTCCCACACTTCCTATTCCTCCTCTGGCTGTATTACTATTGTTGTTTTCTCTCAACTTAGGACTTTCAACAATCATATGCTCCATATGTTTTCACCTTTTTGCCTTGTTCACTTTCTGTCCCACCCATCATTCTGTGCATTCCACAAGGACAATTTTGTTTATACTTTGCTCACTTACAGTACCCAGCACTGATAGCTTCCTGATACACATTTGGTAAATGATTAACGAATGTTCTGAGAATGGTTAAAAGTAATGCATTTCTGAAAACCCTCAAACTAGCAACATTTGGGGGTCAAAGGACTTCCTCATCTTTGCAAAGTAATTATTTCACTTGGCTGGAATCCCAGACAGAAACCTGGGAAATGTTTTGTTCTGTGCTGCCCATTAGGCCAGAACTGATCCCAGCTTCTATCATCTGGTCATAAAGAGTGAAAAGAAAGCTCTGTTGAATGGAAGGGGAAATTATCAAGTACATTTCCTCCTGCAGTTCTTGCAAGGGCCCCAGTGTCATCACACACATTGTCACATTCTGTGTGTCACCCTCAGCCCTGAAGGAGGCCATTCCTCACAGGGTTTTCCCTGCAGGAGGTTCCTTGACTCCAGGGCCCTGGTCCAAGCCTCAGTACTCTGCTGGGTAGGTGATCCCCTGGCCAGGGACTGACCCCTGTCAAGATACACTCTGTTCTGGTCAGATGCAAGCCCCACTCTCAGCTGGGATCCCCTTTCCGTCATCAAGCCATCCTTCCTCCCTCTGGGTGTCCAAAAGCCTGGAATGACTGACCCAAGTGTTTCCTTGTGTTTTAGCCAGTGTCAGCGATCTCGTGTGACCCAGCATTCTGGAAATGAAGCAGCTGGTCAGGGATTCCCTCTGTCCTGGATCCCTTCTCTCTCTCTCTTTAAGATTGGAAAATAGCATTTATTTAGAAAGTAAATTAGAGAAAAGAGAGAGAGAAAGAGGTGGAGCCCTTCTCTTTATAGCTCTGTAGACTCGACCTGGTCATGGCACATGTGCGCTCCTGTCTAGTGCAGGAGATGCTGCACAGGGACTTTGCGCCACTAGCAGGTGACAGCTTTCTCTCACTTCCATGTGTCCAGACTCTGCCAATAGACACCAGGGAGATGCAAATATTTTTCTCAGTAGGAGCATTGACGTTTAGCCCCCAAACCTGGAGTCTTTTATTCTCTTAAATGGAAAAAGAGACTGTATGCCTGTTATTTTTTATACTATGAGGAGAAAGCTGTTTTTCAAAACTTTAATTGTAACTTTTTTATAAATTGTACTTGTTTACTCGTTAGGTTTGTCTCCACATGCTATACCAAATTATTTAATAGTATCCTTGGACCTAGTATAATGTTATAGTGTTAATAATTATTATGCGTTATGTTATAATGCTACAATTTCCCATCTCTGCTTCTCTAATATGATGGCAGCTTTGAGTATATAGTGATCTGAACCTATGATATTCAGCACTGCTTTGAAAATAGTTTGCCCTGTGTCAATTTTAAGCATCAGCATACTCAGTATGTTGTTGGAACTAAGTAAAGATCAAGGTTGTCATGATCAGTATGGACACGTATTGGGGGTTGCCTTGACATAACTTTCTGCTTCCTAGGGGCCTTCAGTCTCTTGTTTGAGGACCACTGTGGGCACAGATCTTTTTGCTAGTGGTGTTGATTATTGACAGAGGAATGCAGGTGCCCGTTTTCTCTGTGATGGCAAACAAGAAGTGCCAAGTCAGCAGAGCCTCTAGGGCTGAGTGCGGGTGCCCCATCCCCAGGAGTCCCCAGCAGCACCCAGTGGCCACACCCTGAGGAGTTCTGTTGCAAGACTCCTAGAACACTTCAGCACCCAGCACCAGCCCGGGAGGGCGGCACACTCTCTGAGAGGCTGACAGATCGAAACGATGAGCAAATCAGTTTCGTTTTCCTGAAGCATGCTTTGCATTTTTTTAGTTTTCAAGCAGATTGCTGTGTAAAATGGATGACCATGAAAGATTTAAGGGGAGCTAGCCTCCGGAGAGTATGATTTTTGATGGCTGTGAAACTTTAAATGATGTCTCACGTTGTGAGGACAATTTTGCATAATTACCCCTGACCCAGGTCCTTGTACAGTCTTCCACACTTACATCCCGCACCCTCTTGGCATCGTTTCTCTGTCCTCTTTCCCATCAGCTTGTGGAGACCAGAAACCCTTTTGCCATGCGATCTGGTTCTCAGCATCCTAATTACGCTTAATGGTGCATTTCTTTTTAGAAGAGCTCTTAAAAAATGTCTCTCAGTTAAATATAGTGATATGCATTTAGCATAATGAATTCTCTAATTACTTTAATATTTTTATATGTTTATGTACAAACATGTATTTATATAAAGAGTACAGCTCAATTTAAATAAAATAGCTGTCCTCTCCTAGGCATAACAAATAAAGGTTTAATGAGTCATTAACTTACCAGGGTTTTCCTGAAGACGTCACCCTGTGCGATCAGAAGCCTGGAACACTCTGTTTAACTCTAGCTTTCGTGTTTTCCTTCTGATGGCTAGCAGATCTTGGGTCGGAAGGGTCCTGTTTTGAAAGTAAAGTCATGAAGTTGCGGCAGTTCTGCTCTCGCTGGGTATGCTGACGCGAGGTGTGAGCTCAGGGAGGAGCAGAAGCAGGAAATAGAAACAGAGAGTTTCTGTTTCTCTAGAGAAGGGAATTTCTTGGATTTGGAAGGATGTGAGATATTTTTTAAATAGCATCACAGACAAGTATCAATACATTTGAGCCACTGCTTAGAAACTATTCACCAGACAGATTTTTGAGTCATAAGATCAAGAAATAAAGAAAAAATGAAAGTCACCTACAGTACAGAGAGGTTAGAAATACCAGGGACAGCCGTAAAACTCAGTGTGATCTCAGTTCCTCTTAGGGATTGCCTTGTGGCCTCCCAAATTCATATGTTAAAATCCTAATCCTCAGTGCCCTGGAATGTGAGACATTCGGAGACAGGGTCTTTAAAAAGGTAATTAGATTCAAATGAGGTCATTAGAGCGACCCTAATTCAATGTGACTGGAATCTTTATAAGAGGAGAGAGCTGGACCCAGGCAGAGGGCTAAGACCACGTGAAGACACCAGGGGAAGATGGCCATCTGCAAGCCAAGGAGGGGCTGCAGAAGACACCAGTCATGGTGACACTGTGATCCGGACTTCTAGCATCCAGAACTGTGAGAAAATAAATCTCTGTTGTTTAAACCAGCCAGTGTGTTATGGCAGCTCTAGAAAAATAGCACAGTGCTCTTAAACTCTTCTGCTTGCTGAGTTATCGTCAATTTCATTATCTGTTGAAAATTAAAACATTATTTTTTCTTTTTGGAGGTGATAGATATGTTTAGGCACTTGATTGTGGCGATGGTACACCACATATACATGGCTAGACTCACCAGGATGTGTAGACTCAATGTATACAATTATTTGTATATTAATTATACCTCAATAAAGCTAAAAACCATTATCTCTTCTATTGTGAATATAGTAAAAATTTATCTCCAAACAAAAAATACAGAATAAAGAAGAGAAAATCCATATTACTCAAATACAATCTCTGTTTCCTATTGTTTATCCCCTTTCATTTTTTCCTATATATACTTTTAAAAAACATAAATTTAACATTTGACAAATTTTACCAGATTCTAAAGGATGATGTACAATGTCCAGCAATCTACAGTGTTTTATTAAGCTTTGTCTTTCTCTCTCAATAAGCATCATCTTGTAGGTCCTCACCTTCCCACCCCTGTCCATTTCAACCTCATCACTCCCAACTCATGACACGTCTTCCCATGTACAAGATAAAATGGAGCCCATCAGAGGGGTTGTTTCACACACATGTTCTTCCTTCAAGCCCTCAGGCTCACCTGCACCTCTACTGTCTCACTGTTTTGCCCACAATGGAGTGGTGTTTCACAAACCACAATGCACGTTGACATCATCTGAGAGCTTTCAAAAAAGCAGATGCCCAGGACATCTACTGAACAACCATTTGTCTCTAAGAGGAGGACCAAGCGCCACTCATGTCTTAAAGGTCCCTAAGTGGTTCTAGAGCACAGCCAGGCAAGAATGTCTGGGACAAAATGAATGGACTCTTCCTCTTTCCCTTGTTTTCTCTTTTTCTTCCATTTTCAAAAAGCATAGTCCCCAAATCCCAGAACCAGCTCAGAAACTCATTCTAAAAATTCTGTTCCTCTGAAACACTCTCAGAACCAGCACCTATGCCAGTCCCGGGAAGTAAAACACCAGTATGGATCTGGATCTGCATCTAGATATGGATCTGGATCTGGATCTGTCCAGCTAGAGCATATATAGGCTTTTATATCTACATAAGCTCTTAAAGCTATGCTCTATCTATGTACATCTATCTTAGCCTAGCCTAATCTAGCCTATCTTATCTTATCTATCAGCTCTTATCTATCTTAGCCTAGCCTAATCTATCCTGTCTATCTTATCTTATCTATCAGCTCTTATCTATCTTAGCCTAGCCTAATCTAGCTGGTCTATCTATCCTATCTTATCTATCATCTATCTTATCTATCTATCTATAACTATCTATCTATCTATCTATCTATCTATCTATCTACTTTATCCTAGCCTATCTAGCCTATATTATCTATCTGTCCATCCTATTATCTACCTACCCAATCTATCATCTATTGATCATCTATCATCTATCTATATCTATCTTACCCTAGCCTAGCTTATCTATCGTACCTTATCTATCTCTCTACTATCTATCAATCATCTATCCCTATCTATCTCTCTCTATATCTATCTATCTAATCTAGTATTTATCTATCTATCAGCTATCTATCTAAAAGAAAATTTATCATAAAGAGTTGAGCCATGTGATTATGGAGGCTGAGAAGTCCCCAGTCTGTCATCTGTAAGCAGGCTTCCTCAGAAAGCTGGTGGTATAATTTAGTACAAGTCTAATGACCCAAGAACCAGGGAATCACAGTGAGGTAACAAAAGGTGTGATTTCCTCTTTCCTCCACCTTCTGTTATGACCAGTCCCTAAGTAGCCTGGGTGTTGTCCAGCCACTTGGGCACTGCATTCACCAGCTGTTAGGTCAAAATCTCTCAGCGGGGCCTCCAAAATGTTAGGTCAGACTCGCTGGGGGGGTGTGCAATCCAGTGTCACACAAAAGATGCAAAGAATTGCACAGACGTTAGATTGGAAAATATAGTTTATTTGGAAAGTAAATTGGAGTGAGAGAGAGGAGATTCACCTCCCCAAGGTAGGGAAGGGAGCCAAAGTTAAGAAACATGGTGTCAACCAGGCACAGCGGCTCAAGCCTGTAATCCCAGCACTTTGGGAGACTGAGGTGAGAGGATTGCCTGAGCCCGTAGGTTCGAGACTAGCCTGGGCAACTTGGTGAGCCCTCATCTCTACAATAAATTAAAAAATTAGCCAGGCCTGGTAGTGCTTTCCTGTAGTTCCTGCTACTTGGAACGCCGAGGCGGAGGGATTGCCTGAGCCCAGTGGGTTGACGCTGGGGTGGCCATGAGTGTGCCACTGCACTCAAGCCTGGGTGATGAACTGAGACTTCAACTCAAAAAAAAAAAAAAGAAAGAAACATGACGGCTATAATTCAAAGAACATGTGGCCTGGCCAATGCTTAACAAAGCAATGGCAAATGGCTGCTTGAAGTTGAATTCTTTTTTTAAAATTTATTTTTAAAGCAGGATTTATTGAGAGGACAGAAGAGTTCCCAGTGGGGTGGGACCCCAGGGGGTTGCCCGAAGTTGAATGCTTTTAAACTTTCCCTTTGATAGAGGCAGGTGGTTAAGGTGATTGGGTGGCGGTCTTCTCAAAGGGGACAGGTAAGCACAGGTACTGACTTTAAGTGATGGAAGCAGGCAGATGGGTGGTCAGTCACATGACTGTTGCCATGGTGATGGGGTCTATGTCATGAAGGTCATAAAGGGCTGAGTAGGTTAACTTGTTTACAGAGCAGGCTAGGGAGGTGTTGTAAAACAATTATCAACAGCCACCTCTGAGAAATTGGCTCTGTTCTTGGCTCATGATTAGAGGGCAAGTTAGAGTGAACTGCTAGAGAAACCTGACAAAGCCAAGCAGTGTTAACATGGATGTTCACTGGGTGTATCAACTCCATCTTGGTCCTTTCACCAGTGCCGGATGCTGAAACACCTGTCACAGACACACCTAAAACAGTGTTTAATGTGCGAACTGTGTGGCCCACTCAAATTGACACCAAAGCTTGGTGACCACACAGTCACATGTAACAGTGCAGCTAAATATTTTATGACTTTATACCAAGGGATCCTGGGAGACAATAAGCCATGTTGTCCACAGATTTCCACTTGCAATTCTATGACTCCTAAAAAGCATATTTTCCCTTAAGTGAAGTTAGAATCTAGGAAAACTAACTTCTAATTAACTTCGAAGTTTTCTGGTTTAATATACTTTTTTGGCATAGTAAAAACAGAATGAGGAAGGAAGAAACAGTGACACAGAAGAAACATGTTTTGACATGAAGCTTTGTAAAACATGGGGGAAAGCAGGAGAACAAATATGCTGAAGACTTCTGGGAAGGGGGACGTCTTGACACAATAACTGTGTCGGATATTATCATGGACCAAACTTGCTAAGTAAAGTAACACTGGGGCATTTAAAAAATATACGAGGTCTGGCAGTTAGGTTCATGAACCATCCTAGAAAAAGTGCTCCATCCTTCCTACCGTCACCTTCAAAGTACTCCCTCTGGGAAGCTATGCACTGATGACAGTGCCTAATCAACCCTTCAAGGCAATTTTGGAACTCTTTTTCTGGAATGACCATCAGATCTGTCATCATGATTTGTTGCAGTCTGACAAGTTTGTAAACTTGTCACTGTGTGCTTACATTGGCAGCACGGTACACATAACTGTATTGGAACACCCTCCCTCCTCACCTGATCTGGCCCCCAATCATGTTTTTCTTTACCCGAAGATAAAAGAAATATTGAAAGGAAGACATTTAATGACATTTAGGACATCAAGGGTAATACGACGACGGCTCTGCTGGCCATTCCAGAAAAAGAGTTCCAAAATTACTCTGACAGTGGACTGGGCACTGGCATCAGTGCTTGACTTTCCAAGGGGAGTACTTTGAAGGTGACCATAGTGATCTTCAACAGTGAGATATGTAGCACTTTATCTAGGATGGTTCACAAACCTATTGTCGAACCTCGTATCTTTTGCTAGCTGAGTAAACAAAAACATAGATGACCTGGAGCTGCTAATTGCAAGCGTCCAATTTATCATCTTGGGCTTATGCTGGGAATATGTGTTGTGGGTGCAGAAATCAGCAACTGTAGTCCACAAAATCAGAAAGACAACAAATATTCTGATGACAGGCTGGGTGCAGAGAGCCTCTCTCAGCATGCACAGATGTGGGTCTGAACTTACTGTGCCTCCCGTGCCTTCTCGTGGCCTGTCTTTCATTACAGGTGCTGCTGTGGGAGTGTGTGGAGCTGTGGCCTGATGGTACCTTGCTTCAGTGACTCTGTGCATCTCCTGGACTCCAAGAACACCAGGTGACTCCTGAGAGGACCCTGCGGCTCTCTTGTGTGAGCAACTTGGTAGGGTGAGGGGCATAAAGAGTCACAGGAACAGTGTCTGTCGACTCATGGAGGATGGGAGCTGGTGACAAATGTCCTTTCCTTGCTTGGAACAAGTCCCAGCTTCATTCTGTCCAGCTCCTTGGCAGTTCCTGGGAACACAGATCCCAGTCGCCCACAGTGGGAACCAAGGCAACAACATGCTCCTCGTACTGGCTTTCCACCCTTCCCTGCTTTCTCCACTCCTATTCCTTGGGCTGACATCTGAAATAAACCATCTGCGTACACGCTCTTGTCTTCAGCTATGCTTTCTGGAGGATGGGGGTGGGGCGGAAAGGAAACTGAGGAGAATACAGTTGGCACCCAAGTGGGCCCAGAAAGTAGCCCTTCAGCAGGGGATTCTGGCACAGGTCAGGCAGGGGAAAGGACCCTATAGCTGGTGGTGAGAGCCCCAGATGTGCGATTGGGATGGGGCAAGAGGCAGGTGGAGCATTGGCCTCTGGGGCAGTTTCAGCTTGTGGTTGGGGTGGGGAAGGCAGTATAAAAATTGTCCAGTAGGCTGGATTATAGAAGCCTTGAAAAGCAGACGCAGGGTCATGTTAGTCGACTATAAACTCAAGACAGTCTGTGAAATTGGAAGGTAGTATTTTTTTTAAAAATTACCTTCTAAGGGTGCCTGAACAAAGCATATTGGTATACCTAACCCTTAACTGTACCCCACAATATCATAATAAAAAATATTGATTAAAAATAAATAAATAAATAATGCTGCAGTGAAAAAAAAATTACCTTCTGAAGCTACAGGACAAGACTGCACTGAAAATCAGGCCCATAGCTTAATTTTAATGGTGGAAGGGCTGCAAAACCATTTTGCGGGAATGCACTCCCTCTGTGTGTGTTTGATGCCAGCCGGGGTCCCCATGGAAAACCAGTGGACCCCACAATGTGGGGTGGAGATGCCCATGGAGGAGTTGAACACCTGTGTCCCCTGAGCCCTGAGGCTAGTGGAATGAGCTTTATCCCATTTCTTAGAGGGTAGTGGCCTCTCCTGGCAGGAGACCCAGTGGAGATTTCATTTTGTACAAGATGCTTGTTCTTTGTGAAATCTACCTTGATCTTCTCTCATTTTAGGACCAACAAGTAGGGTCAAAGTTCAGTGTATATTAAGCAGGAAACTAGAGCCTAAGAAAACATTCTCAAAAGAGGACAAGTCCTGCCTGTCATTTACCAACAGAAACCAGTGCAGTTCAGGTGATAGTGAACTTTAAGAGCCCTAGGTGGTGGGGTGAAATGGGCAGCATATAATCCCAAATGTGGAAGTTTGTTGTCACGTGGGCACTCTTTCATGACTCTGGATTTAATGTCCCGACCCAGATAGAACATCTTTCAGTAAAATAGTTAGAAATACTCAAACTGCCTTGGAAGAACATTGGAAAAGATATCACAAAGCTCAGAAAGGAAAGCTATTTAGAATAAATCTGTTATAGAATCCCAGAGATCCTATTTTCCCAGAAGTAAGATCCTCCTTATTTTAGGGACCAGAGGACACTGCTGTCTTCAAGGCAAAATGAACTGCACTGATGCAGGGGACACTGTTTCTTGATGGCTGTCTGCTGAGGGCCAGGGCTGACAGTGGGACACATGGCCATAGAGCTGGTCCTCACTGATAAGGAGGGCAGCATGGAATGGCAGTGCCCAGGGCAGCACTTAAGGGAAGACACCAGGGGAAACAATAACAGCAAGCAGAGATCAGAAAGGCAGCCAGAGCCTGTGGTTGTGCCTAAGAGGTCACAGTTTGTTCTAGAGACAAGATGCATGGGCAGTCAAAAAGTATGACAAGTATTGGCAAACTTGCATCATTGGAAAGATCAAGAGTTGGAGAGGGGATGTCAGCTGCCATGTTGGAAAAATGTGATGCCATAGCACCATCATAGAAAGTAAATACATGCCTCCTGGCCGTTCCTGGTCTCCCATGGGGTCCTGTTCACAGCCTGAGCTTTCCTAGGGCTGTGGGATACAGGCTCTGTGCTGACAAGGACGCCAGGATCTGACTCCATTGTGGTCCCCTGGTCAGCAGGGCTCTCCAAGGAAGAGGACTAGAGTCCTGGCACAGGCCCGTCTCCAGGTGGTCCAGTGTGTTTTGAGTCCCACCCCAGTTGCTTCTCTAGTCCGTGAGGTCATAATTGTGATACATATTCCAGTCGACTTGCACAAGTCTCACCTTGGGTTCACAACTTGTGGAACAAGAGTGATTCCAGGAGAGAGGGCCAGGGAGAAGCTCCTGATGTTGCCCACATGTCCTCCCCAGGGGAACTGCAGAGATGAGCACTCCTACCAAAAGCCTAAAGAAAGAACAAGCTATTTTTATTGCTATTTTTATTTTTTGAGCCAGGGTCCCACAGTGTCACCCAGGCTGGAGTGCAGTGACATGATCA
Source organism: Carlito syrichta (assembly GCF_000164805.1). Taxonomy (NCBI): domain Eukaryota; kingdom Metazoa; phylum Chordata; class Mammalia; order Primates; family Tarsiidae; genus Carlito; species Carlito syrichta. The sequence goes on along the minus strand of NW_007251350.1, from coordinate 246,367 downwards.
TGGCTCACTGCAGCCTCGACCTCCTGGTAGAAGGATCCTCCTGGATCCTTCTGCCTCAGCCTCCTGAGTAGCCAGGGACTGCAGGAGCTGGGACTATAGACACCCATCACCATGCCCGGTTAAGTTTTTATTCTATTTTATTTTTGTAGAGATGAGGTTTCACTATGTTGCCCAGGCTGGTCTTGAACTCCTGGACTCAAGCAATCCTCCCACCTCTGCCTCCCAAAGTGCTGGGGTGACAGGTGTGAGCCGCCTTTCCCGGCCAGCAGTGGTCCTTATAATACTGTCTGTCAATCACCTGCTTGGCCCCTGCTAAAGTATGTGAGTCAAGCATCTGGGGCCACCACACGCTTAACTATGCGTACAACTTAGTCACAGCTGCCCTGCCAAGTCCTGCATCTTCACAGCCACAGGGTCATGTAATTGCCAGCCACATAGTTGTTGATCTGGCTAGCATACCCCTCTTAATCTCTAGCAGTCAGGTTTGCCTTTGGCTCCAGGACTCCTTTCAGTCCCTCAGTATAATCTGCAAGCACCCAGAGTATGTGGATCTTTCACAGAAATCTTACTCATTCACTGTGTCACTGACATCCTGCTAACTGGGCTAGCATACAGGAAGTAGCAAGTCCTCTGGGTCCCTCAGTAGGGCAGACACATGCCAAGGGTTGAAAGGGACACTGCACACATTGAGAAATTTGTCAAATTTGGGGGACCGTTTGGTCTGAGAAGGCCAGAAAAACAAAGGGCTCTGTAGAAGACCCAAACTAATGTGAGCTGCTCTGCCGTCCAGGCCGTGTGGCCCAGCAATACCATGGTACTCAAGGGGGATACAATGCTGCAACGGATTAGAAGCAAGGTCTGAGACGAGAGACACATTGCAGACGTTCCAGGATTCTGGAGTGATGGTGGGACTTTTGTACAGAGAACGCCTCGATGTTTGAAAACAGCCCAGAAGAGACAGCATGCCCGACCATGATATATCAGGTAACTCTGTGACGAGAGTTTCCCAACACAGCTGGTGCAATCAGATCCAGTGAGTCATGAGGAACAGGGTATTCAGACCCCAGAGGTCACAAGTAATCACATGAACAGACAACACGGAGCTTCACATCACCTGTCTCACACCACAGCCTCTCACTCAAATGATCCTTATAGTGTCACAGGGACTCCTCATGACTAACGGAGAGAAGTAGAACCTGAAGCTTGGTGCACAGAAGGTCATTCCAACATGCTGGTGAGAACCCAAATCGGATGGTTGCCAGTCTACAGCCACACCCGGCAGCAGCCCCAATGGTACAGGTGAAGGGCCAATCTGCAAGGAGTGTGGTTGGCCATTCTTTTGCAGGGACAGAGCAATGGCCAGAAGGATGGACATGAGTAAACCCTGAGCAAAGGAGGCCTGGCAGGAGCAGGTGGAATTCTGGAAACAAGCAAGGTTGGGAGAGGCAGGTGGGTGGACCCTCGGAAGGGATCACCCACTTAGTGAATCCCTTCTCCTAATACCGAAACCAGACAAAGACATTGTAAGAAAGGAAAATGACAGACCAACATCCCTCATGAACATAGATGCAAAAATCCTCAACAGAGGAGGAGCAAATTGAATGTAACAATGTCTGCAAAAATTATGTCACAACCAAGTAGGGTTTATTCCAAGTGTGGAGGCTCTTTCAGCATTTGAAAGTTAATTCTTGCAATCCACCCCATCCACAGGTTAAAGAAGAAAAATCATAGGATTCTGTTGATGGATATAGCAAAAGCATTTGACAAAATCCTACACTTATGTCTAATAAGGCCCCTCAGCAAACAACGAGTAGGGAAGAAATGTCTCTGCTTGATGAGGCACATCTACAGCTATTCAATGTTATTCTAATTGCGAGAAAATGGATGTTTTCCTGTAAGATCAGGAACAAGATGAAGATGACCTCTCTCACCAATGCAACTCAACACTGGACTAGAAGTTTTAACTAGTGCATTTAGACAAGAAAGCAGATAAATGGAAAAGAAGAGAACCGTTAGGACTATTAACACTAGTGAGACTTCGGCAATTAAGAGAGGATGGTGATCTTGATCAGTGTAACAAGAGACACAGAGAGAGGACAGATTCAGGAGGCAGAGCTTGGGGCTGGTTAAGTGTGTGTGGTGAAGGAGAAAGAGGTGCCACCAACGACTTTGATGGTTTGTATAACTGGATGGACTGTGAGGCCATTTATAGAATTGAAAGAGAGTGCTAGAAGGTAGCACATTTGGAGGAAAAATCTCAGTGAGGTTTTGATCAAATAGAGAACGAGATGCCTTAGGGAAGTGAAGTCAGTTGGTCATTGTGTGTGCATGTGTGCATATGTGTGTCTGTGTATGTGCATGTTTGTGTGCATGTGTGTGTGTTTCCCAAGTTCAGAGAAAAGTGTGGGGGTAGAAATTAGTGTTGTGAGTTATTTGTAGGTAGGTGGTCATTGATATTGTAACTACGAAGATAGCAGGTGGGGAGGGACCCAAGCCAGGAAGAGGAGAATGAGCCATGAATGAAACATAGGGGGAGGTGGGAAAAAGGAAGGCCAAGAACAGTGAGGATTTCAGGAGAAGGGATCCGTCAAAAGTGTGACGATGGCTGAGACTCTACAGTCAACACCGGAAAAAAAAAACCCATGGATTTCGTCATGGGGCAGCCACTCATGACTTTACAGGAGCTGTGTTGCTGGGGTGACAGGGTCACGTGTCAGTCTGGAGTGGGTATAGGACTGGGCAGGAGATGTGAACACTGCAACAGCGAACGCGGGAAGTTCAGAAGGTGGGCTGTGAAGGGAGCGGCGGCATTGGGATGATAGTTTGCTAGAAGTGAGGAGGTGGAGGGAGCAGATTTGAATGAGGGAATCCTTTTAATGTATATTTTAAATAGCACTCACATGGGTATGTTTTAAAGCTGGTGGGAGAGATTTGATTGAGAGGAGAGGTTGAACATACAAAGGAGAAGAGAAGTGATGGTGAGTGGTGTCAAGTTCTTGAGTAGGTAACACGGTGGAATCCTGAGCAGGAGTGGCGAGAGGCGTCCCCGCCATGGTCATTAGAGAGAGGCAGACCAGGAGAAGGCACGTGTGCTTTATTTTAGGAAGGGGAAGAAGTTGCCATCTGGTGACTTCACTTTTCTCCGATAGTAGATATTCCACATAATTTATCTTGACTGACATATAGGCAACATTCAGCAATGTCTTCCAGCATACGTGTAAATTCTATTTGCTAGGCACATGGCTGTTTAGCTTTGTGGGTTACAGATTATATAAGCTTGTGTGGTATTGTAACCTGCAGAATTATCTATCTCTTCTGGGTTTTGACAGTTTATAAAAGACCTAAATCTTTCTACGAGGTGAAAAATTACAGGGATTCCAACTGACAGTGGTTTTCTTTCTTTTGACACCTTTTTTAAAAGGGCACATCATATTCCATCATACACAGATGTACAAGGGGGGGTGGCCCAACAAACTGGAATTATCTTTGGAGGACAGGCCTGGTAGTGCTGGCTTCACTCACCAGTTGCGTGTTTTGGGAGCCCATCTGCATCTGTGGAACATCTGTCAGTGTTGTGAGAGGCAGCTTCAGTGAGGTTTTTTTTGGGGGGGAGGGGAATTCTTTCAGTGTGTTTGCCCATTTCATGATGGGTGATTTGCACAAACAATCTGCCCACACTGTGTTGAGCATTCAGCAGTTTTTGGCCCCAAACAGCATTACCCTTGTGCCCACCCCTCCTATTCAACTGATCTCTCCCCAAGCGACTTTTTTTTTTGCCTCCCCAAATGAAAAACTTTCTCAAAGGGAAATATTTTGCCAATATGGAAGAGGTGAAACAAAAAACAGCAGGAGCACTAAAAGGCATCAAAATGGATAAGTTCAAAAATTGCTTTGAGTGTGGTAAAAGTATCTCTATAGGTGCTTTGCATCAGACAAAGAGTACTTTGAAGGTGACTGATGATTTTTTTTTTTTGAGTAGGAGTCTCACTCCGTCGCCCAGACTGGAGTGCAGTGGCAAGCTCCCAGCCACCGCAGCCTCAATCTGCTGGGCTCTGGCGATCCTTCCGCCTCAGCCTTCCAAGTAGCCGGAACTACAGGCGCACGCTACCACGCCCGGGTAATTTTTTATTTATTGTAGAGATGAGGTCTCGCCTAGTTGCCCGGGCGGGTCTCGAACCTATTGGCTCAGGCAATCCACTCACTTTGGCCTCCCAAAGCGCTGGGATTACAGGCTGAACCACCGAGCCCGGCCATGATTGATGATTAAGCATGTAGAAATCAATACACAATTTTTTTAATAAATAGAAACCAATATATGTTGATTTTTTGGGTCCCCTTGTATTACAATCATTTGCACATTAAGGTCTTTAAAATAATACTGCAATGCATACTGTTATACATGTATCTTTGTCTCTCACCATTTCCTAGAAAGGGAACTAATTACTGGGTGAGTCTGAACATTTCGAAATCTCATAATCCATGTTGCCAAATTGCCCTCCAGAAAGACAATCAGTTCATTCAGTCAAACCCCCAAGGCAAAATATAATTAAGAGATGAAGATGCTAATGTTAACCTGGGAGACTTCCTGAAATCTAGGATTTGTTTTCAGCCAACGCTTTCTTGATTGGGACCGTAGGTGGCACTACAGGACTTAGGGAGGCCACGGTTGTGTGACCCATGTGGGGAGGAATCACCAGCACACAGCTCAGCCACACTCCTTCAGGGAGGACAACTACAAAAGGTCTAGGAGCACAGGTCTACCTGTTTCTGACATTATCTATGTAGGGTAATAACTCAGTGACAACTCGAGCACGCCCTGGGCATGGCCCCCAAGCAGGGGTCCTGGAGTGCCCGGCCCAGATGTCCTGTCCCCCGACTATCCCTGCACGCAAGTTCCTGAATGTCCCTTGGGGTGCCCAACCCAGATGTCATACCTGGGCATGCAGGTCAGGCTGAGGCTGGGGCCAAGTGTCCTTCCCGGCTGACCACATGTCACAGCTGTGCACAGGGAGGGTCTCATACGCCCTTCTTCCTCCAGGTAGCCTAAGTCGGGCTGTTTCAGACCTGATCAAGCACCTGCATCAATGCCCATGACCTTGGGTTCCCTGGAGTTCACCTTGGGCTCATTAAGCTAGAACATCCCACCCCTGGAGAGAAGTAGCAGCCTCGTGTGTACGTTCTGTGTATACGTTCTCATACTGCGCCTGCGCGCTGGAAGGCCATCGCTCCTTCCCCCTCTCAACCCCAGCACCTGCCAGTGCAAGATGCTGCACCACCTCTGCAGTTTGCAGTCGTGGCTGGGTTTTCCCACCTAGCTGGAGCTCTGGCATTGCAGTCCCTGGATGCGATTCCCTGAGGGAAGCCCAGGCCTCCCCAGCATCTCAGGTTGCTTCTTTGGCCTCTCAGACACAGAGCCTTCCCTCTGGGGATCTCTGGGCCTCCGGTACTGCGTCGCACGCAATCTGTCAGTCATCCTGGTCACCCTCTAGACTTGCGCTCTCAGCCTCAGTGATCTGTCGCACTTGGGGTCATGCCGCAGAATAAGCCACTTGATTCCTCTTGTCCCCAGGCTGTGAGTCCCCTTCACCTTGCCGTTTGCATGGATTCCGCGCAGTATCAGTCATCTCACTCAAAGCCTCGCCACCTTCCATTTTCTGCTCCTGCAGCTTTTTATTTAGAAGGAGGCATACAGGCCACGAGTCAGAGGACAGCGCAATCGCTTGTGACCTGCTCAAAACTCAGCATGGTATGCTCTGGATGTGAGTTCATGGGCCACACGGAACCTGCCAAGACACACACTGGCTTTATGGGTTTGCAGTGTGAAAACAGTATTCTAAACAAAATATATGAATGCCGAGAGGGTGTGTTTTGGTAGAGATGGCTTGAGTGTCTCCACTGTCATTCTTGATGTCTGTGTAGGAGCTGCTCTGGTGACTTCTTACCCATACATCTGGATTTCAGGCCAACGAAGAAGCACACGGACTTGCAGGGAGATAGCCCTTCCCCAAACAGCCCTCAGCCCTGTGGGCATAGAGGGAACCAGACTGGCCTCCGCTCACCTGGGCGGAGCTTGGTGTGAAAACGCAAGAGCTGGCTTCCCTCTGTCACCTCCCTCAGTTGTGACACAGGCGTGTTTTCAGCTGACCCTGTTCACGGCAGGGTGGTAGGTGGGGAGGAGGGCGGGGAGTCCCCAGATTAGGGCCTCTTCAGACAGATCACAAATCACTGCCCTTGCGTGTGACTCGCCCTGGCAGTAAAAGTGCATCAGACGTAGAGCGTATGAAAATGGACCTTACCTGTGAGACTGGCTTATACTGGTTCAAACACATACCCACTGCTTCAGAGACCAGGCCCCACTAAACACACACATACACACACACACACACACACACAGAGGGGGAGAGAGAGAGAGAGAGAGAGAGAGAGAGAGAGAGAACGCTTCTTGATCTGAGTCTTCTTGTTTCTACACAAACAAATGTCTCACTGTTGTTCTGGGAGCAACTTGGTATCAGAGATAGAAATTGGAATTCTGGGAGCCAAATTCTAGAACTGTGAAGAACACCACCTCATGTTCCTCTCTCTGCAGGTGAAAGAAGTTTGTAGTCTGTCTCACTGCAGTGGAAACATTACCTGAAGACATAAAAATATGCACATGAATTTTTCATACATAAGTAATAAATACCTACATACATTATGTATGTATTGAGAGAGACATACTCCTTTGGATTCTAGCTTAATTCTGAAAAGATTCTCCACTTTTCCCCAGCTTTCTTACATGAAGTAGAAGTCACTCAACACTGGACACATTGAACACCTGATGCTTAACTGCAGAGAGCTGGGAGGTTCACTGGGAACTTGTAGGTAAACCCACAGCTTCATGAAGCCTCTGACATGATCCCACAAAAATCCCTTGCTGGTTTCAGTCAGGAGAGAGCTGAGAGTGACCAGATGTTCACTCGTAGTCGATAACATGGGAGGGATTATCCTACTTCTCTGAACCTCAGTCTTTTCATCTGTAAAGTAGGGATAATGCATCACTTAGCTATTTTGAGGGTTCAGGGAGAACCTCTTTTAAGCACCTGGCAGAGTTTGACATACATCATACACCGAATTGCAACCATATATTAATTAAGTGAATCCATGAGGAGCTGCTGCCTCAGGTTGGTCTTTTGTTTTCAATTGTTTTCCAATTCAATGTGTTTCATTCAATTCAGTTCCAATTTCAGTTCCTTCAATGACATCGACTTTTAGCCATCGAGGCAAGACACCCAAGTCCTTCATGTCCTTCTCCAGCCCTTCCTACCCACAGCAACCGCCTGCCCATCCTTCCTGAGTAATGGTGGCTCCTCTACCGTAGGTGTTCTCCTTCCTTATCTGGTGCAGCAGGAGAAGCTCTCAACACATTTTGGTGAAGAAACAAAACCCTGGGTTTCAGGAGTAGAATTCTGTATTAAATCTCAGTGGTCAACCTCTGGATCTTGACGACCTTCTGTCTTGGTCTCAGTTCTTCTCAGGTGGTCAGAATACAGTTCAGATGCTTCTATGTAGGGACCTGTCAGGGGTCCAGTTTAGGGGCAGGGAGAAAAGAAATGGAAGACAGGAGGACATGGAACAAGCAAGGAGAAATGAAATGAGAAGAAAAGAAGGAAGCAGGAGGAAAGGGCAAAGAAAAAGCAAGACAAGGAAAATGAAGAGGAATGGAGGGGAGTGAATGTATTGATCCACACGTGAGTTATCACAGACAAGGCCGCACGTGATTCAGTTGCCATGTGTGGTTAGAATGGTAAGTTCTCCTCATGCAATTTTTTTGTGTGTGTTTTATCTTATTATTGTGAACCTATCTGGGAAACAGCACACACCTCTGTGAAGTAAAAAAAGAGAAAAGTAAGCCTCTTCTCCCTCTATTGTTCTCTTCCTCCAGAGGTTGCTACTAAATACATATTTTCTGTATATACAGAAATAGTTTTTTTTTAATTTTAAAGATGTGGGGTACGGTTCAGGGTTAGGTACATAAGTGGTCATTGTATAGGTTAAGTTAGGGTCTCCCCTTGGTCCTCACTTCACTATCCACATATGAAATAAAAAGCTGACCGGCAGCATGTCTTCAATAAACTATGTGCAGAGCGTCTCCCCATGTTGTTACTTTGAGTTTATCTCTTTTATTTTAATAGCCACAGTGCGCCCTAACTCCATCAGTTTCACATTTAATTGGTCCCTGTTGATAGGTTTCTAGGCTGGCTTCCTGTTCCTCACCTTTACACAGATAAGTTGAAAATGAGAAAACCCAAAAATACTCCTGGAAAAATTTTGAACGTTTTACGGACATGGTAGCTATTTGGTGACTATGACTGCACATTGCTACATGGTGGGAGTTTACACCCAGGGTCGCTGTGTAAACATGAGAAGGGCACGGGCACAGTGCCACCCTGGCTCTCAGTGAGAAAATAGATGTTCTTCTGTGTGCAGGTCTTGGTTCTGTTATTTAAGAAAAGGCAGAAAAGTAGTTAAAATGTGATCTTTACAATATCTGTCTGCCAAAAAGATACAGTTATTACAATCAGTTAATACAACATGGGTCATGGTGCTTAAATACATGCTAGAGCTTATGGGGTCCTGTGCTCTACAAAGTAGACACTGGGACTGGACTTCATATCACCACTGCACACACACTGCTATTTTCCTAACATCATTTCTGGGGTTGGAGCCTGGTATCAGAAGGTATTTCTTTAAGATTATTTTATCCCTTGTCTAGTAGAGAATGCAGACGTGTGGGCAGGGTTCCAGTGAGGTTTTGCAGGCAGTCCCATGGGACCACATGGGTGTCTTGGGCACATCTGGGGATTCTGCCAGCAGAGGCAACCTCAGCACTGACAGTCCTGATGAGCAAACAGGAATTCTCCAAATGGACAAAGAGGCAGATGAGGGCTTTCCAAGCATGGTCATGACTTGATGTACTGTGTAAGCTGGGACACTCCTAAGAGCAGAAGAATTGAAATGGGTACGTTTCAAGTGTGTGTATTGGAACGGCGAGGAGATGGCTTGAGAAACCAGGTCACAGTCAGAAGCCATCGGCTGGGAATGAAATCATGCAAAGGCATGTGTCAAATGGCATCGAACTGTGACTGACTGGCAGGCCAGCCGCTACTACGAAGGGTCGTTTAAAACTAAAAATCAGGATATGCCTCTGGTAGATTTCCTAATATGCTAAATCACAAAGTCAAAGAATTAGTGTTATTGAATTATACACTAAATATATGAGAATTAGACTAATAAATTCCACTCAAATAGAAGTGTCTGAGAGAGTTGTTCCAGGTGGTTACTGTGAACACAGGACCCGTTCTCACGGGAACTAGGATATATCAGGTCACCCACTTTTTGCAACATTTGTGCAGTGATCAAATCAGTGTTGGGTCTCTCTCCCTGCAACCTTTAGGGGAGATAGTCCTTGAGTGTGTTCCCAGGGTCTCCGATGCTCCTTCCATGTGCCTCCTGGCCGTTCCTGGCCTCCCATTGTGCCCTAAAGTCAGTGCTTCCAGGTTGCTTCCCTCTTTATTTGTGTTCTCATCTCCTGGTCTCCGATTCCACCTGTCTCTCATTTTCATAAAAACCTCGATTTTATTTAGAATGCTGCTGCTTTCTGCTCAGCCTTGTGCTTCTGAGGATACAGTTTCATCTCCAATCCCAGTGAAGTACATTTTGAGTATTGCTTCCCTCAGGGTAATCCTGTTCCTCTTGCCAGTGGCTTCTTTAAGGAGAGACCACGGAACTAGCATGGCCAAGGAAACACTCCTAGAATTCTAGTGGAGGCTGCTGGGAAAGGTCTTCTCATGCCTAAGAAGGCAGCACAGACAAAGGTGGCTTTCTCCCTTTTCTGGGTGCCATGGCATCTGCGTGTAAGTTCTGGAGCTGCTGTAGACATCCTGTCACCCTGAGAACAGAGGGGAGAGATAAACAAACTTGGGTTCTTGATGATGCTGTGGAGTCATCAAATGACCCAGGCCCAAAGTTCCCCTAGCCTCCAGACTTCCTGTCACTTGAGGTATTACATTTTTCTGTAAGTCAGTTTCAATTCGTTTTCTGTTATCCTCTGCCAGAGGCACTGGGATACATGCTTCAAATTCACTTCTTAAACCCAGACCTCTCCTTGAAGCTCCCATATTGGGTCTACAACTGCCCACCAGACAGATCTGCTTGGATTCTACACGAATCCTAACCCTGCCATGTCCTGAGCTCATCGTGTTCCCTTTCCAAGCTTGCTGTCCTGCATGCATTTCCTGTCATGAATGCTGGTGTCAGACTCTGGTTACTGACACATGACACCATCGACAACTGCCTTGCATTTACCTCCACATCCAAGCTGAATCCCTATGAGTTTCATCTCCAGAATGTGTGCCTTGCCTGCCACTCCGAAGCCTCTCCAAAGCCTCATCCTCACCATCATAATAGCAAAACCCTTCCCAGTTATTTGGTCTTGGCTTTGTCCTGTAAGGACCATTCCTGAGCTTCTGTAGGGTGATTCAAAATAGAAATCTGCTGTGATGATTCCCCGTTCCGCCGCCTCACCACTTGGGGGATGAAGCCAGGGCTCATGCATGACCTGACCCTTGGCCATGCACTCCCATGCATGCATTTCATCCTCAAACACAGGGTTACTGAGACAGGGTAGGTCCTGGGAGTATAGACAGATGCCGTGCCTGCCTTCCTTCACTCTGGAGTGGGGGACACTGAGCAGGTGACACGTGGAATGGGAAGTACAGGCCATGACTGCTCTCATGTCTCCTTGCATTTCTTGACCTGTCAGACTCCTTGTTCTCTGAGGTTCAGTTCAGCTTCCCCCAGGAAGCCTTCTTTGAATTCTCTGGACTCAATTCCATGCCTTCACCTCCACTTTTATTGTATGCTGTGTTCTCCTTTCATGTATGCACCATGTTGTGTTTGATATGTGCTGGTGTGTCTCTTTCTTTGAATAGGTGGCAAGCTCTTAGAATCAAGACTGGGTTGCATTTGCTTCTTCTCTATCTTATGACACATGAAATGCAGTTAATTAAAGTCCATTAAACATAACTGAACAAACATGTCTAACCAGCTTTATTTCTCGAGCACTGGACGCTGAGTATTCCCTCCTGACTCATGTTGTTCCTTATTCCGCATACCTGCCTGTCAGACCTGTTCTTGTGTGTCACATGAATCCTAATGCTATCTGCTGGTGCTGTTTCTTCTCAAGCGGGGTGTGCCTTGGACCACCAAGACCCTACAGACTGTATCTTTTTGATGCTGCCCGCAGGAATGAATTGCTCTGCCGTGCCTCTGAATGCATATACACATCCACTGTGCTTAGAACAGTGTTATAATTCTTACTCCATATGCTGGGCCCATGGTCTAATTGCAGCAGGATGGAAAGGGCTTCTGTGGGCACGTAATGGAAACAGGGAGGGCACACGGCCAGCACGTGTGTCTCTGCCTGGTAAAGCAAAGCAGTCCAGGCCCCTCGCTCAGCTTCTTCATGCTCTGATGGGGAAACCAAGGTCCTGAGTCTGTTTCCCCCTCTGTGAAATGTCTGGTGCCTGTGATCTGAGTCATATACTGTCAATTATTTGATAGGTCAGGAGGATAAAACTTTGTAGGTAAAATCACGATCATGACTCTCTGCCCTCTGAAGGACAAAACATTCTGATGGGGTCTCAGTGAACCACAAGGCAAAGCAGCTCCCAAGTCATCAAGTGTCCGAGAGGCAAAATCAAAGATACTTGGTGACTGAAAACAGTGATGCCTATGCCCCGTGTAGGCGGTGTCCTTGTTAAATACACAGGGGAGGCAGCGACCCTCAAGTCACATGCATCGTCTGAGCTCTGAAGTGCGTGCATGGTGGGAGGCCACAGGGCACACGGGTCCAGGGTCTCAGAAAGTCTGTCTGCACCTGAGTGGGACTCCGCTGGGTACTCTCATGGATGCAAATGACACCCCCATTCATGCTCTATTGGTGTCAAGCAAGTGTGCGATCCTCTTCCCCAGGAGCACATTCAAAAGAGAATGTCCTCAGACAGAAGCAAACAAACCAATAAACTCCTCACTGGGGACCCCGTCGTGTTGGAGACTCATTAAGTTCCCAAGCTAAGGCCGCCGAGAAACACCTGTGTACCTCTACTCCCGGGCGCCACTCGCAGAGAAGTTACTCGGGGTGTCTGAGCGGACCATGGACATGCAGCCACACGTGTGTCTTGAGAGTCAGCTCTATCCCCCATGGTTTGTGACTTTGAGAATGTCACTTAGCTCCAGGAGTCTTGGCCTCCCCATCGGTAAAATGGGCGTCCTGGTTCTAGCGTTCAGTGTTCCTGTGAAGATCAAATGAGGTCATGTACGTGAACGTGTAATGAGCTTCAAGCTTAACACGGCCATCACAGGGCACTGTGTATCTAGGGGACAGGAAGGACGGAGCAACATGGAAATCTCAAGTGCTGTGACCGTGGGAAGACACCTGTGCTTTCTTGTTGCTTCTTGAAACTGAAGCATATATACCAATGTATATTTGGACACAAACTTTAGAGGAATGTATAGGAGTAGCATAGGAATATACATGGTTATATATAGCAATGTAGAAGCAGGAAATAAGAACTTTAAAAAAACAGATTAAAGTTAATAAAATAGGGCAAAAAGTTACCTATATGCAGAGTACCGGATCATCTTTCATGTTTTTTTTTTGAGTTGGAGTCTCACTCTGTCACCCAGACTGGAGTGCAGTGGCCGCTCCCGGTCACTGCAGCCTCGACCTGCTGGGCGCCGGCGATCCTTCCGCCTCAGCCTTCCAAGTAGCTGGAACTACAGGCGTGCACTACCATGCCAGGCTAATTTTTGATTTTGTTGTAGAGATGAGGTCTCGCCAAGTTGCCCAGGCAGGTCTCGAACCCATGGGCTCAGGCAATCCACTCACCTCAGCCTCTCAAAGTGCTGGGATTACAGGCTGAGCCACCGAGCCCTGCTTATCTTTTGTGTTTTGACAAAACTTTATACAAAGCATGATCTTGAGTACACTTGGACAGTTTACCTGAAATTGCCTTAAGAAGTACAACTATCAGAAAACCAAGGAAAATCTAATATTAGTCATAAATGTTTTAATTTCTTGCTCAAAAGTCTATCAGCAGAATATACAACATCACTAGTCATCAGGAAAATGCAAAGCAAAATCTCAGTAAGATACCACCTTATTACGGTCAGAATGGACATTATTTAAAAATCAAGAAACATCGAATGTGAAAAGGAATGCACATGTGCTGTCAGTAGAAGTGTTCACTGGTAGAGCCTCTATAGAAATCGGTATGGAAACATCTCTAAGAGCTGGAAGTAGGCCTGCCATTCGATTCAGCAATTCCACTGCTTAGGATCTACCCAGGGGTCGTTATATAAACAAGATGCTGCACCTGCACACTCATCGCTGCACAATCCACAACTGCAAAGATGTGGAATCAACCTAAGTGCTCCATCGGTGGATAGTGAAAATGTGGCATATGCAAATACCATGCAATACTGTTCAGCCACAACAAGAATGGAGTCATGCCTTTTGCAGCAACTGGAATGGAATTGGAGACCATCATTCTAAGGGAAGGGATGCAGAAGTGGGAAGCCAAGAGCACATCTCACTCATAAGTGGGAACTAAACGAAAGGTCTGCAGAGGGTGTGATGGTCGCTGGAGACCCAGAAGGCTGAGGGGGTAGGGTAGAGGGACAAAAAGTCACCTGTCGGCACAATGTGCACATATGGGTTTGGAGGGTGCATTCAAAGCTCAGATGTCTTCACCACTACACAATGCATCCATGTGACCAAAAATTACTTATACCCTCTAAAGTCACAGAAATAAAAAACTAAAAAATAATAAGTACCAGGAATAGAATTCTACTCAAATTAGAAGTAATACAAAGTTGAAAACTAACTCCAGCTAAGATTATGCTTAGTGATGAAAGAGCTTTTGGCTGGTTTTTAAAGAGTAATTTGTTAATTGGGTGAACATCTGGGCTTTGGTTCATCACTTCCCTTGGAACCTTGATTAATTTATGAGACTTTCATCTCATTTATAGAAACACAGTGAGTCATCCAGCATTACTCACCAACGGCAGCCAAGGTTAATTGGATTCTAGACAATAGAATGTCCCCCTGTAGCAGTTCTGCCACTGTGAGGGAAACCACACGCTAAAGGGTACACACATGTTCATGTGTGACAGATGCAGGTGTGAGAGCATGATAACTCCATGAAACGTGAGTCTGAAAAAAATAAGAACATATATTTATACTCCCTTTGGTTTGTGGTGTGAAACTCTAGAGGTATACACAAAACAGCCAAATGAAAATTTTAAAACTCAGAATAGACACCGTCATCTCAGTGTCAGCTTTTGTATGGTTAACTTTGAGAGTCGTGAATGTATTATTGTCTTTTCTGGAAAGGGCTATTGAAGATTGTGGATTAAAGTGTTTCAGGATGGGTTATGGAAGGGAAGACAGAGATGCAGAGTTGCTCACAGAAGCTGCTGTCGGTGCTCCAAGAAAGAGACGGAGCAACAGAGAACATCCCTGGGCTCAGGAATGGAGGGTCTAGAAACAGAGAAGAGAGAGAAGGGACGGGGAGGATAGACACTGAAAAGCTGACCTGCTTGCTCCAGAAAGGCCAGAAGAGGACAGCTTTCCCTTGGCTCTGCCCATTAAGGTGACATGCTGCTTAGAGCCCTGCCATAGGTGAATACCTGCCAGTGCCATGATCTCAGGTGTGAAGCAATACCCACTGGTGGAGGGTGTTTTTCACATCAGTCATTCATCTCATTTTGCTTTTTCTCTTTCTCAGGGTTCCTTCATCCTGTGTTTTTAATACACAGTAATTGTGGGTATCTTTTATCTTGTTATATGATGCATGTAGATGAGTCCCCATAAATCCTTTTTGGAATTAGAAATAGCATGAATAAATATGCATGTATTATTCTAGGGAAATATAGGCGGGTTATTTCCTAGGGTGATACTACAATTTATTTTAATTGTCTTAATGCGAGTCTTCCCAAGTCCACAGATATTCTTATTTTGGGCATAAATTCCTTTTGTAATTAGATTTGTGTTTGTTTGGTTTTTTGCTTAGTGCAAATGAAAGTGTTTCTGGTAGAACTGGTTGCCTTTTCCAATGGAAAATATATAAGGGTTGTAGAGAAAGAAGGCCCAAAAGAGGGTACAACGTCTTATGGTCCTCGTCACCACGTGCTTCTGTGAACTGTGGGCAGCCAGTACACAGACAGTGGTTCACTTGAAATATTGGAAAAAGTAATTCTATTCTTTTTTTTTTTTTTTGAGTTGGCGTCTCACTCCATCGCCCAGACTGGAGTGCAGTGGCCGCTCCCGGCCACCGCAGCCTCTACCTGCTGGGCTCCGGCGATCCTCCCGCCTCAGCCTTCCGAGTAGCCGGAATTACAGGCGCGCACTACCACGCCCAGCTGATTTTTTGATTTATTGTAGAGATGAGGTCTCTCTGCCCAGGCGGGTCTTGAACCTGCGGGCTCAGGCAATCCACTCACCTCAGCCTCCCAAAGGCGGGGGATTACAGGCTGAGCCACCGAGCCCGGCACAAGTAATTCTATTCTTAAGATGTCCTTTCTTCTGATTTGTACGTAGTATTTTTACTCTACAAGTCAAAGAGTAAAGGCCAAAAAGGAATAATTTATTTCAATCCATCTTTCTTTTAACAAAAAAATAAAAATAAGACTTTGATAAGTCATTTCCTTAAGCATTTTGCAAGTCTTCTCAAAACGTTGTTGGCTATTGACAAAGAGAAGATGCAGTCTTGTTTTGTGACAATCATCCTTATTGTTTTGTGTTACAAGCAACAAGATAGGATTTTGAAAATGAAATTAAGGAGAATAAGTTCAGCAATCTTAACAGTGTGGGAATTTAATAAAATGAAATTCTGGAAAATTTACAAACGTCAAGCTTCCACATTTGTAGGTGAGATAGAGTCAGTGTTGACAAAAGTGAAAATGTAGGTTTGAATTGATTGGGCTTTTGAGAGAAAGGCGGCATAAAAGAGTGTCTGGAGTCCTGTCCTCTCTGCTCATCAGCACGATGAAGACTCTCTGCCGAGACAGGTTCCTGCCCGCCCCTCTGTGGCCTAGGACGTGGTGGGTGTGCTGGAAACTGCGGTCCAGTTTATGTCAGTGCCTCCAATCCACACATGAGAGGGACTGGGAGAGGGTCGGTCTTGCTTTCTTCACGGATTCCAGGCGAGTAGACATGTCCCTGCTGCCCTCAAACACTCCTGCACTACTTCTGAGGCACTGCCCCACCCACGACAGCTCACCTGAGGAAGAGAAAAACAAGACATGTCAACTGTTCTGCAGATGTTCAGGTCTGCTGTAAAAGAACCTTTCCACAGCAGCACACAATATGAGCATTTTGAGCTAGTTCAAGAAAACTACATTGGTCAACCATAAAAATTAAGAGTAAGTGATCACTGGATTTTGTAGATAATTTCCTTCTGAAACCACAGGTTTACCTTCTTCAATGCCCTGTTTGCAAGATCTTAACAGTCAGCCGGGGTTCAAAGCAAACTCTGCCAAGAATATTTAATGAGGTCAGCATTAATAATAATATTCCGATAATAAGTAATTGGTATGAGTGCTGGAGTATGAAACCACTTCACCCATTTGTTAAACACCAGTCCACTTGGTAATAGACACATGTCGTCAAAAAATCATGCTGTTAGAACAGTCTAAGCACCAAAGACTAAAACCTCTCCCCCTGCACATAGTAAATGTACTGGAAATGTCTGTGGAGTGATTGTAAATAAAATAAGTGCAAGCCGGGCTCGGTGGCTCAGTCTGTAATCCCGCGTTTTGGGAGACTGAGGTCAGTGGATTGCCTGAACCTGCGGGTTTGAGACTCACCTGGGCAACTTGGCGAGACCTCATCTCTACAATATAAATCAAAAAATTAACCGGGCATGGTAGTGCGCGCCTGTAGCTCCAGCTACTTGGAAGGCTGAGGCGGAAGGATCGCCAGAGCCCAGCATTTTGAGGCTGCAGTGGCCGGGAGCGGCCACTGCGCTCCAATCTGGGCGACAGAGTGAGACTCCAACTCAAACAAACAAACAAAAATAAAACAAAATAAAATAAGTGCAAAACAGTTTCTGATGGAAAAACAAAATTCTACTTGTTCATTATAAAAATTTAAAATAATGTATATTTGGATTCAAAGACAATATTTTTTAGTGTTGCCCTCTCATTTGGATAAGTTGGCAGACAAATAGAGGAGGAAACTTTTTTTAAGCCGGAGTCTCATTCTGCTTCCCAGGCTAGAGTGCAGTGGTACAATCATGGTTCACCCCAGTCCTGACCTCTTGGGCTCAGGTGTTCCTTCTACCTCAGTCTCCCAAGTAGTTGGTACTACAGGCATGTGCCACCATGCCCGGCTAATGTTTTGCCTTTTTGTAGAGATGAGATCTTGCTATGTTGTCCAGGCAGGTCTTGAACTCTTGGCCTCAATCAATCCTCCTGCCTGGGTCTCCCAAAGTGCTGAGATTACAGGTGTGAGCCACCATGCCCAGACCCAAATTTTTAAAAGGATGTTAGTGGAAGGGGAGCAGTCTTACAGAAAAAGAGAGAAGGGCAGATGCCAAAAAAGAAGAAGTCAGAGGAGGAAGAGCAGGGAGAGACGGCAACTGAAAGACAAAGACATGCTCAGAGAAAAGAATGAAGACCTGGAAGACAAACTTCCGCTTGACCAACTTTCAAGGTGTATTTCTGACACACACCTGTATATTCTTAAGAAAGTTGAGAGATTTTGCCTATGTCTAGAAGACATCTAGCTTTAGAGAGAGATTTTTTTTAAAAAGGGCATTAGTTTCTAGGCATGTAGAACCACCCCGCCTCTCTATTTTGTGCTCTGACTTTAAAGCTGCCACAGTCACCATTTTGACCTGAAATTTATTTCATTCATCTTTTAGGAACTCAAAAGGTGAATCCCAAGTCTTCCTTTGGTTTGTTTACATTCCAAAATATGTGTGAAAAATACATATTTAGAATAAAGAATAGATAGAAAAATCAATAAATCTAAAAAGGAAAAAATTTTAATTAGATTAAATCTCGAAAAGCAGATATAATTTCAAAATTCTTTTGATGCCCTCATACTTAACAAAGAAAAACTTCTCCTAATATTCTATAACAGGAAATAAAGAGAATTAGGTATAATTTTAGAGTTTTTATTTTTAAACTATCATGGAATAGTATTCCACTCATATGTGCCACTAGATTAATGAGACAGTGTTTCAAACTAATTTTATTTTGCAGTCCAGAAGTCCCCACCTCCTTGGGGTCTGTTCTGAAGTCACCTGACTCCAGGTGGTTGGGCTGCTGGGCCCTTAAATGACTGCGTGGCCCCTATGACAGGACCTGCTCCCCATAAAATAATTTTCCACGCTTGCTCACTCTTAGCTGTTATTTTGGCATTTACCCAGAGGTGTGCATGAATTGTTTTGCTGAAACTCTTTCTCTTGCCAGAGGGGAAGTTTCTGTGTGTGGTTACTGATGTTCTTCTCAAAGTCAACAAATGACAAATAAATAAATGATGGAAGATGATTTGTGGCAGTTATGCCTGCAGGCAGCCACAACTCACAAAAGCTCCAAGCTCACTTTATCATTTCAGAAGACTGCAGGCTTAGTTTCTCCAAGGCAGGGAAAGTAGGGAGACTACTCAGCAGCAGCCGTGAGTGTCACCAGGCAGGGGACTCCTGGCTGTGGCCTCCACACAGACTCTGTCTTCTGGGGACAGACTAGTCCCCCACTGTGGCTCCACTCACTTGGGGTGGACGCTTGGGATCCTGAGAGGTTGGGCATTTGATGCTGCCTGTGCTGAGGCCCTTCTGTTGGCTTCTCCCGCATTCTACTTTTTTGACAGAGTGTCACAGCCCTAAAACTACCCTTGCCAGCAGAAATTATTAAGATAACCAAGTGACTTGAGCATGGCCTGAACGTTCCTTTCAGCAGATGTTGGTTTCTAGGGTAAGCAGTGTGGCGGGGAAAGATGTGTAGCAGTTGGCTGACCCCAGAGCTCTGTGTCACGGCCGCCACCCCAAGTACACAGCCCAGAAGGCATTTGTACCTTTGCTGCTTTCTTTCTCAACATTATTTTCAGGGAGGGAATCATGTGCAAATGCACAGCAGCCATACTTTCCTGCTTTAGCAGTTTTCTTCTGAGCCTTTGATGACTTGGGAGAGCCAGGTGATGCCCAGCCGCCCCCATCCTGTCAAGCACACACTCTACTTACTCGGGAAGGTCCTGCTGGGCAGGGATGTGTCTGATCACCTCGTAAATAGTGCTGTGCACGTCCTGCCCTGAGACACCAGCAGAGGCTGGAACAGACCTGCTCGGCACCTAGAAAAATGTAACACATTAGAAAAATTAACATAGACTGGTAAATAGTTTTTCATTATGCTGCACAGTTGAAGACTGGCAGTAGTGATAACTAGAGCATTCTAGAATGTTCCTGTCCTCCCTGCTACAGTTCCCTGCATTTGCCTTATGGGAGTTTGAGCAGTCACATGGCTATAAGGTCAGAAGAGGAATTGCCTGACAAAGTTATGGGTTTTTTTCCTTCATTTAAGAATAAAACTGACAGCATCGTACAGGAAACATAAGAGAAAGAAGAAACAGTCACAGAAAAGAGATTAGGACAATCTGGAGTCCAAGAGTGTCTGTTGTTCTTTTCTGTATAACTCGTGACCCTTCTGACGTGGCTCAGAACAATGTTCAGTCAAGATCCCTCATCACCTGGCCAATGAACGGGCAGCACCAGGAAACACGGACTCCAGGAAGACACTGTGGCTTGAGTTGAGTAACTCAAGTCCCTAGGAAGCAGCGTGGGTGAGTGGGGAAGACAGAGTCTTGTATTGAACTTGGTATTCGCGTTTCACCAACTCCTGTCCTTGTATCTCTCAGCTTCCTTCTTTCTGCTAGAATTGCCTTCCAGTGGCTCAGCCTGAGCAGGCTCTCCTCACTCCCAAATGCTTCTGTTTCTATCATCCTCTGCCCTCCAGTCCTCCATATGACACAGCTCCACCAGGAGGACTCTGCCCTTGAGGGAGATGTTCTCACCCCATTTGACCTGCCAGGTTTCATGGGAACCTCTCGGCTTTACCATTTTCTAGGAGCCGCCTGTTGGCATTCTGCTTGTTAAAACTCCCGTGGGACGCCCTGGTACATGTGACTTGTCCTGTCATTTTTGTGTTGAGGCAATCCGGTTTATAGTTTGTCCTTGAGATCGACTCTTGACTTTCTTTGGTATGGTGCCAGTGGTCAGGGGCTGTGGTGAAATCGATCTACAGATGACCACCAATTCACTCACCTCACCTAAATTAGAGCTGCTACAAATAAGCTTGCTTGTTTCATGCAAATACCTTCTGTACATCTCTAGGAAGAGGTGATAGACAGTGGATGCAGAGTGAGTAGAGAGAAAAGTAGTCCATCCATGCATGCCAGGAGAGACAAGCCAAGAGATTCTTTTCTCTCCCTCTCTCCTTCTCTCCCTTCCTCCCTTCTTACCTCCTCCCTTCCTCCTTCCCTCCCTTCCTTTCCTTTAGATGGGGTCTCACTGTGCTGTCCAGGCTGATCTTGAACCCCTGGGCTCAAGTGATCCACCTATTTTGGCCTCCCAAGTAGCTGGGATTACAAGCACTCAAAAAGTAAATTTATGATTTTTCTTCTAACTTCAATTTTGAGATCTTAGTTTTATTATTATTTTTCCTTTTCAGGATCTTTGCATTTGGTTGCTGCTCTTCCCGCACTACTGCCATGCTGTCATCTTCTTGTCCTTGTGTCCTCGTCCTCCTTCTCTGGTCATTGGCCCTGATTTCTCACTTCTTCTCCAAAGCACCTGGTATGGCCAACGAGACCCTCAGCAGATTCCTCGGGTGTTTCTAGCTTCCAAGATGTATGCAGTTTCCAGAACAAGACTGTGTTTACAGCAGAAGCAGGCAGGGGTCTGATCAAAGCAGTACTCCTCTGTCTCCGGTCCTGAGGATGGCAACGTTTTGAGGAGGCCCTCCCAATAAACCTCCAAAGTAAAGAACCACAAGGCTGAGCAAAAGCTTCTTACCTACACCTCACTCTTTCCCAGTGAGTTCGTGGGAATAAAATGGGTGCATTGTCTTAAGGAAAGAAACTCCTCACTTCAAAGCTGTAGGTTGTGGCTGCTCAGTCACCCCTGGGAGCAGTGTCTGCCTGGCCAAAACTGCTGGCAAGGACTGACCCAACACACACGTTGTTGTCTTTTGGATTGTGGGAGCGGGGACAAAGTTGACCTGCTTGTTGCTACACAGGGTGGGGCAGGGCTGGCAGGGCAGCACTTTCCACTGAGGTCGGTCAGCCCGCTCCACGACTTATGTAGTGTTTCTGAAATAAAATCTGTGGCCAGAAACGTGCTGGAGGAAATCAACACTCAGACCGACTGCTCTGAGCAAGTGAAGTATTCACTCTCTATGGTAAATCGTTCTTTAAAAAGAGGGGGATGAGAGCCCAGGTGCAAGGACCCATGCATGGTACCTTCCCAAGCGACTGTCACAGGAGCATAAGGAAGTAGGAAAGGTTGGTCCTCAAACCTTCAAGAGTGCCATGTGCCAGCGAGCTCAGGGGAGTGTTCTGCATGTCGCTAAACAAGAAGACCCCCTAGGATAGACTGAAGAGCTGCCTCTGCTGTCCGGAAGGCCCTGCGTCTCCGGCACCCTGGGGGATAGTGAAGGCATCCCCTGCATGCTGTGGTCTGCGTGGCGATGCCTCTGCAGAGCATGAGGCCCCTCCAAGGGCAGGCGCGATGGCCTTGCAAAGTCATCAAGAGACATGAGGGGAACGGAGGAGAAACTGAAGAACAGAGCATTCAGTGACGTGATGGGCGCCATCACCCAGGGTGATGCCGAGGGTTTGGAGCCAGCCCCTGCCCGCTACTTACTCAGTCTCCTGACCAGGTGAGCAGTGTGTCTGGACCAGTGGGACTCTCTCACCCTCTGGCTCTACTTAGGCTGATCAGGGGCTTTCGCTGCCCACTCTGGCAGCATTCCCTGGCTGCTGAGTAAGTCAGCCTGCCCCGAGCAGTGACGGGGCCCACCGCACCACCCGGGCGTGCCCTGAGTGCTGCTTACACCTCTGGGGAGGCAGAACTCTGCTTCTGGGCTAGTCAGCCACTAGGAAACCAACCCTGGGCACACCAGAAGCATCTGGGAAAGCAACAAATTCATATATTCCGAAGTCATCTTGAGCATCTTCGTGACCTGAAACATAAAACAAATTCCGCTTATAAACCAGGTGCCTTGACCTGCTGCTGCTGTGTTTTAAAACCTGTGTAGCACTTTTCTTACTGTCTGCTCTGCGTGGCATGTGTTTGAAATTGGTTCCACATTTCCTAACCCTGTAGGCAGACTGCATTCAGCATGGTAGAAATCAATCTTCTTAAAGTTGGGTGCAGGAGCAGTACATATGTATTTAAATGCATGCATGGGGGCAAAGCTTGGCCTTGTGACTCTGTTACCAGAGACCTGGAGGTCACACCACCTGCAGTGTCCATTGTGCCTTGCTAGAGCTTACAGAAACCACCAGAACAGAGAAGAATCAGCACACAGCTGTGGCTTCCTACACATGCAGAAGACCACAGCATCACCAAAACCATCATCTACAGAACAGTGTGACCTCCGGACCCTCCCAGCTCTGACGTTCTGCCCTCCTGCAGGGAAGGAAGACCCACACTCGCCTGGGCATCGTACCAGGCACTCCTCCCACACCCTTTCACTAATTCTCACAGCAACCCTGTTGGTGGGGGGTGGTGTCTCTATTATATGGACGAGGAAGTTGAAGCCAAGAAAATGAATCTTCCCAAGGTAAATGGGAAAGCGGCATGTATGGAGCTGAGCCCTGTCTCTGGGACTCCACGGCTGAGCTGAAGCTCCACTGTTCCCTTGGGTGGCCCAGCGCAGGCAGTGAGGGCTCACAAGGGGGAAAGCGGGAACAGGAGCCCACAGGCCCTGCCGGTTGCCTTCCTCTTTTTTGGGCTGGAGCCATCAGCACTGAACCTACCCTAGGAATTAACAAAACGAGGACTCAGCAACTGGCAATGACTTGAGCTCCCTGATCCCTGGTTCTCTCCCTGGGAATG
The DNA here is from genome assembly GCF_000164805.1 of Carlito syrichta. Lineage (NCBI taxonomy): Eukaryota > Metazoa > Chordata > Mammalia > Primates > Tarsiidae > Carlito > Carlito syrichta. Next base: position 223,208 of record NW_007251350.1, on the reverse strand, counting down.
GAGCCAGGAGTGCCTTCCGGGTTGATCTTACAGACTCGGTGACCCGCATATGCCTGCACCAGGTGCAGCAGTGTAGAGAGAGGCACTGCTTGGAGGGAAGGGACTGTCGGTGCTATTTAATTTTAGTTTATGTTATAATGCTATTATATTAATGATATACTGTGCATGATAATTAATAACAGTAATTAATACACGTGAACATCGATAACAGCCCTCTCCACTCTGGCCATTACCTGAAAATGTTTGAGTTTTCCGATATTCTGTTTGTGGCCTGGGAAGACAAAATAGGGATTTCTGTTAGATGATAACTGAGGAAAAAGCACTCAAGGAAATAAACCATTTTCATAGAAACAGATATATTACCTGCCTTCCAGGTTCTGTTTTATAACTAAAATCAAGAAAGAAAGAAGCACAGTAAGGTATTTTTTTGATATGCATCTGTATATAAAACTTAAAATTTTTTTTTCTAATTTTAACCTACCTTTGCAGGGTTGATATTTTCTCCATAGGAAGAGAAGACACATGGATATAATAAAAAATAGTGATATTCCAGTTATGCTTGCTAAGGGAGACAGTGACTTCCCTCTCTGTGCAAATTTCTCAAGTCCTAAAGAAAATGACACATATGTTTTAGTGATAAGTTACCACAATATATAATTTGCCTTGTTAGATTTTATCGTAAATGAGACACTATTGAAAAAAACTTATACAAGCGGGACCCCAAAAAACCGGTTCTAGGTTTTTTCCTAGTGTTCTAGGAACCCATTGACATCAGTGTACCAGCCAACATTGTTATGAGAGGCTGTGTTCAGCTTCAGTGAATTCTTTTGGAGATTCCACTTGTGTGCCCATTACATGATGGGTGACTTACAAGCACATCTGCCCACACCAAGCTGAGTGTTCAACAGTCTTTGACCAAAGATGGCATGACCCCTCTGCCCCACCCTCCTTATTCACTTGATCTCACCCTGAAGGACTTTTTTTTGTTTCCCTGAATGAAAAAAAGTCCTCAAAGGGAAATGTTTTGCAGATGTGGAAGAGGTGAAACAAAAAATGGCAGAAGCACTGAAAGGCATCAAAATGGATGAGTTCAAAAACTGTTTTGAGCAATTGAAAAAGTGTTTCGATAGCTGTATTGCATCAAATAGAGAACACTTTGTAGGTGACTGAAGTTTAAACATGTAAGAATAAATACACAACCGGGCTCGGTGACTCAGCCTGTAATCCCGCGCCTTTGGGAGACTGAGATGAGTGGATTACCTGAGCCCGCGGGTTCGAGACCCGCCTGGGCAGCAAAGACCTCATCTCTACAATAAATCAAAAAATCAGC
>NW_007251350.1:209994-221700 GCF_000164805.1 Carlito syrichta | reverse complement strand
CGGCACTCCAGTCTGGGTGACAGAGTGAGACTCCAACTCAAAAAAAAAAAAAAGAATAAACACAATTTTTTAATGAATAATTTCCAATTTTTTGGGGTCCCTCTGGCATATACACATTATCTGTATAGAGAAAGATAGAAGTAGAGAGAGGTGGAATGGAGGAAGTGCACTGATTTTGGACACACATTGAACTCCCTTCAGTAGCTGCGACTGGAAATGCGGCACATCGCCTAGTACAGAACTGGTGTGTTGAACTTGGCATGGCAAGCTCAATTCCATCTTCTGCCATAATCTAGCATGCGAGTTTTCTAAGGAGATGGTCTCTGATTAAAGGTGTGAGAAGGGAGGTGGTCATTTCGAATACACTTTCCGATTTTTGACTAATCAAGAAATGTAAATCCTTAAAGTAGGGTGCGTGTGTGATTGCTGTAGGATCTTTTGAGTCCCACCCTGTGACTGCGGCCCACTGTTTTGTAAGTCGCCCCTTTATTAACGTCACTGCAGCAATGTGATATGTGACCATTACCTGCTGAGTGCTCGGGCTATGTCAGCCACTGTCCTGAGTGTGGACGCTCCTATGAACTCACTAATCTGCACCACAGCTTTCCTGAGCAGAGATGAGCTCATCACCTTCCTACTGAGGAGGAAGCTGAGGCTTGCCCCAGGCTCTCAACTATGAGTGATTGAGTCCATCCCCCGGCTCTGAACACTTTGTGAGGCCTCCCTCAATGTCATCTGTGTTGTGCTAAACCACTCTAGACCATAGTGGCTTTAGTCATACAGATAACCCATCCACTGGGAGGAGATTGTCACCTCCAACACGTGAGAGTGACAGAGGTATTCCTTTGGATTGAGTATGAGTATGGAATGAACTATGGCAGCGCCTGTGTCTATCATATTAACGTGGAGTGAGAGTCAGGGTGGCTTGTCCTTTCTGCCATGGACTGGACCGCCTGGGGTTCTGGCTGTGGCGAAGGGCATGGTGGCCCTCCGCTTTGCAGCACACCTTGCCTGTGCCTGGTGGTTCTCTCCAGGAAGCCCTGTGATGTCTCCAGCAGCCAAGAAGCAGGACATGCGACCCTGTCCTTCTTCCGAGTGGACCCATGACCATTCCTGGCTTTTCCACCTGGAGTGCACTCACTGTTTAATCTCCCCAAAAGTTTCTCTTAATGTGGTACAGATGATACAAGCCAAACTCCAGTAAACAGGTCCTGGAAGTCATGCTCTCTCTTCTGGTTTCCCCAGATGATGCCATTCATATTTCCCTGAAGTCTTCAAAGGCTAAACGGAGCTGTTGCTCATCCTCAAAAATTTCACCATCTCTGCTGGGAAGTTTATAAATTTGTAATACAAATTTAGAGAATTGCGTTCTTAGTATGTTCTTCTATGGGATGATAATAACTGTGTAATATTTATTGCCTTTAAACAGATTTTAAATTAAACTCTTTTGAACCGCAAATGGAAGAAATGAATGCAAGTTGACTTATGAACTAGAATGGTGATTTATTGGTTGTAGATCTAAGCCAGATCATCACACATCTCATCAGAGAGATGGCCTTGCCACCTTTCCTCTTAGATATTAAGTTGTAGAATGATTCAAGTTCTTCCACCCTTAGAAAGCTGACCTTTCAACTTGGAACTACTTAGCACTCAGGAGATATTTCTGTGGGTTTTAGTTGCCTTTTTTGGCTATTATGTTCCTGTGGGTTTGTGCTCTCTGAAAGGCTGTGTCACTCTGGGTGTGTCACTGAACTCTTGGGCTTCGATTTTCACATTAGTACAGGGAGCAGCTAAGAATGACTGGCCTTCAAGCTCTCTTCTTGCTCTGATACTCTATAACTTGAGGGAGCCAATGAGCTTTCCTTAAAGCCTATTGTGTAATAGGACACCATATTTGAGGTATGCTAGTAACTCAATCTCAAAAAATTGTTCAGATATACATCTATTAGTCATAACTTTTACTGCTATAAAAGATGTGTAGCACATAACTTACAAACAATGATAAAATAAGCAATACTTTTTTTGTTAATTCCATATAGCCAATTAATTCTCAAGGAATGCTTTTGTTGATTTTTGCCAAATTCTTGTATCCATTGTCATCCTATGGGTAAAATTCAACCATGTTCTGACAAAATTATACTTCAAATAAATGTTTGATTACTACCCAGTCAATACAACTTGTGTCATTGAAAAACAAGTGTAGTTTCAATGTTCATTGACAGTTAATGAGATGAAAGTGAAACACAAACGACACACGTTGGCGTTCATTCATTCATCAGCGACATGGACAATTTCTTTGCTGAAGTGAATAATAATTTTTGAATCCTAGAAGACAATTTTCTCAAACTTTTTTGTACTATACATAATGCAATGGTTGCAGAGGCAAGACACTTTTCAGTTTAATCTTAGTTATTGTTTTCTCCATCATTTTCTTAAGTGTAGGCTATCTAAGGATAGAGCAACATTCTCTGAGTTTTAAAATGTAGTAATTTTAGTATCATTAAGCCCAAAATATTTTCTAATTTTCATTGAGATTTCTTATTTGACCTATGGGTTATTTATAAGTGTATTGCCTAGTTTTATTAAATTTAGGAGTTTTTTAGTTTTCTTTCTGTCATTGATTTTTAGTTTAATCTCATTCTTGTTAGAATGCAATCCTTTGAAATTTGTTGACTTTAAAAAAAGTGATTATACCAATGATCATATGAAAAGAGAATATGTTTTGCAAGTGTTGCATATAGTATTTTATATTATTTCAACTAGGTCAGGTTGATTTTCTCTATTCCTACTGAGTTTTCATCAATATCTGTTTATCAGATATGGAGAGAGATATGTTAAAATCTCCCACTTTGTAATTGTTTCTATTTTTTCTGTCAATTTTTGCTATTTAGTAGGAACAATTTGAAGATATGCTATTAGATGCATACAAATTCAGACTTTTTATATCTTCCTGTTGGGGAGACCACTTTACTGTTATAAAATGTCCATTTTTTATTTGAAATTAGGCTTCATGTCTTAAATAATTTACCTAATTCTTATATAAGTTCTCTGCTCTATTGTACAGGAACTCCTCTCTTCACATTGTTGAAAGGTTCTTGGAAACCATGACTTTAAGCAGACCAATTTTACCATAGGCTAATTGACATAAACAAGAACCAAGTTTTTACAGCATAACTCTGGCCACAAAAATACCACCAAAGTTCTAAATAAAGATCCCAAACACTTCTTATGTTAAACATTGATGCAAATGTGAGCTATACATATATTTAAGAAAGATTAATGAAAACAAATAAGATTATTATTTACCTGTAATTTTTGCTGAGTCAGTGATTTCAGGGCAGTAGTGGTGGTTAAACCAGGGAATAACCTTTACAAAGTGAACCTCCTCTGCGCAACTCAGGCACAGGCATGTATACAATTAAGCTGATTACTGATGTATTTCAGTTCAGATCTACAATTGCTTGATTTCTTCTATATTTCTTACATTTTTATTTATTTTCTCTTCTTTCTTGTCTTAATTGGAATTAATTAGAATTTTATTTTATTCCTCTTTTCCTCTCTATTTGCTTGTTAGCTATGTATTTCTACTTGTCTCTTAGCCTTTAGAGATTTTTTTTTTTGAGTTGGAGTCTCACTCTGTCACCCAGGCTGGAATGCAGTGGCACACTCATGGTCACCCCAGCGTCAATCTGCTGGGCTCCAGTGATCCTTCTGCCTCAGTCTTCCAAGTAACCAGAATTACAGGCACGTGCTACCATGCCCAACTAATTTTTTAAAAATTTATTGTAGATACAAAGTCTCGCCAAGTTGCCCAGGCTGGTCTGGAATCTGCAGACTCAGGAAATCCACTCACCTCAGCCTCCCAAAGTGCTGGGATTACAGGCTGAGCCACCGAGCTCAGCCTAGAGATTTTTAAAAAATCGAATGATAATCAATACTTTCCCTACTCACTGCATTTGCCTGCCTCTGCAATGCAGCAATGAGCCTTATATCAGAGAGCCCCACATCAGAGACTGGTCCCAGACTCCAGGGTACAGACCAGAGTTAGTAAGGACCAACTGCAGTTCCATGCCCTCTCTCTCCACTGCGCTCCTGGCCATATGCAAGAAACAGACAGCCTTTCCAAGAACCAGGCCCAGGTTCTAGCAACGGGAGCTACCACAAACAAGTCAAATCCTTTCTCTCTGCAATGCCTTGAAGTGTCTGACGAAACTCTCCCATGTCTTGTGAGAATTCTCTTATTCCGACTCAACACCCAAAGTTCATCCTGTTGTTCTGTGACTGGTTTCCAGATTTCCCACCCTCTTAGATGTGCAATTTTGGATGTTCAACAAAAGTTAGTCAGTTTCACTCCTAAACTATAAACACGAAAAGTTCTCTCGAGATAAAGGCAAATCAAATGCTCTCTGAGATAAAATACCAAATGATGCAATGGCAAGATTTAAGATGATTTGGGCCCCTCTTGTAGCAAGTGAAACCTCTACTTTCTCATTTTAAGTCTGATATTAAAATAAAAACTACCTAAAGGAATTTTCAGATAATGCACAATTAAATATATGAAAAGTACATGTATATAAAATCAAATGTATATTTGTTTCCCTAGTACTTGATCTAGATACATCATATCAGTAATAGTGAAAATAATAAAAGATTCACCACTTATAGGTGCAGATATAGAAACAGTTTCTGGGAAACTAAAATGTTTGCCACAGTCAATGAGTCCTAGAATTAGGATGAGAACATAGCTTTTTCTGATTGCCAGTTCATTTTGTTCCTCTTACCCTGTGGTCAAAGAATGGTTTTTGCAATTGGCTGGTAGGCTTTTACATATTCATTTTTCTTCTAACCTTCTCTGACACAAGTCTTCACCTGCTTCTACCCTTTTACTTCCTTGAGAGTCAGACTGCCTTCACCAAATTCAACCCTGACCCTTCAAAAGAGAATTCTGTGCCAATTTATTCTATTCAAGTGCCTGTAATGTGCTCTATCATGGATAAAACTGCAGAAAAACATTTCACTATAGTCCCACCTGTTTTTTTCTCTTAAATGTGAAAAAGTGCTAAAAATTATTATTTTGGAGAGGGTCTCATTCTAACAGTGACCTTTCACTCTGGCCTATGTCAGTTCTTAGTCAGATACCACCATATTCTGAAGTCTGGCATACAGTGACATAATGTCTTAGACATGTTACCTTTCCATATCTTCGGTATCTATTTACTAAAATGGCCAAAAGCACATTCTTTCAACATAGGATCCCATTTGTGTCTCCTCCGTCACCTCCTCATATCTGTAGACCCTTCCTCATTGCTTCTTTACTCCTTCCCTCCGCGTCCCCTCCTCATGTCTGTATACCCTTCCTCATTGCCTTCTTACCCCTTTCCATCCCTGTCACCTCCTCACATCTGTACACCCTTCCTCATTGCCTCCTTGCCTCTTGCCCTGGGTCTCCGTGTACTCTGCAACAGAGACCCCTGTTGAGACCAGCATCTTCCTGTCAGGCCTCTCTCCTCCAGAGCACCCTGGCTCCCTGCTGTCAACTCTGCTTCTCCATCCTGGAGTACATATGATGCCCCAGGTCCAGCATTTGAAATGCATTCCTTTTCACAAAATAAAAAGTGCCAACTGTGTCACTGATTGCATCAAGGGCACTGCTGTTGTGGTCTCAGGCCTTGGCATGCATCTTTTGGTTTGGTGAACTCCCAGAACCCCAACCTGAAAGTAAGACAGTAGGAAAGGTCTGACCCTACGGCCACAGAGAGCGTATGGGGATTCCTCATGTGGTTCTGGACACTGGCAGGGGTCTCCATTCTCCTTTCAGCATTTACACTGTTCCTTAGCACATAGCACACCATTGTCCCATTATTTAAACATGATCGGCTCATTCACCAAGGCCCTAGTGCAAATGCTATTTGCTCCCTCCTTAGGCAAACAAATAAAATGGAATAACATGTTAAGTGCAAATATGGGCAAAAGGCGTGGTATCCATGGCACCGCAGCCCTGCTGTTTGAGAGATTGCACCCGAAACAGGACCGCCATATGCTGCCCTCAGCGTGTCTGCTAGATCAACATGGGTCCCAAGAGCTCTCCCATTCAGTCTGCCCCTGTCACGGCAGCCGGTTCATGCCCCTGCAGAGATGAGGGTGCCATGTTGCGATGGCACCACTCCTCATTCCACGTGGCCCCGCCCGACAGACACAGCTACTCAATACTGGTGCTCATGGGATATACCTACGAGCTTAGTCAGGAACTGACCTGATCTCAAACCAGGCAAAGGGGGAACCCTAGAGAGGCCCAAGCTTTACCTGTATGATGTCCACATGTATACCTAATCCTGAATTGTACCCCACATCTTGAAAATAAATATATATAAAGACCTCAGGATCTAAATGGCAGCACCGCAGTGCGATCTGTCTTGTCATCTCCAGTGCCCCCAGATGAAGACCATCCCCTGGAGCCATGGACTGGAGAAACTTCTAGATAGATGGAGGAAATTAGGAATTCATCTTCCTGTGGTAAGTCTTTGTTCTCTTCTTTATGAAAAAACGTGTAATATAAATAAATATTTTAAATGGTAGATTTCTTAGAATCACATACAAATTCAAAACATCTTTATCATGACTAAATATCAGACTATGCCCACATGACCTTAGGGAACTCTATTTATAAATTTGAATGCCTTCATTAAATATGCACATTTAAATCCTAAGCAGATGATTACATTTCCATAAACATTTTCATTTTATATATATTCCGTGTCACAATAGCTATTTAGGCTCAGTTAAAACTTTGAAGTAGGGACATCTGCATTCAAGGAAATCCTTAACTAAGGTAATAAAATCCTTGTTTTTCAAAATACAAATGCTAATTTATTGTCTTAATAGCGATTCTTTTCTTGAAATATACTACATATATTATTTTTAGCTATAGATATTTCCTAATTTCTCATTAATATGAAAGCATCCATATGTCATGGTCAAACATGAGTATCTCCATGTATGTAGCATTAAATTAGATAGGTGAAAATATATGCTGTGCTCTATGTGAGACCCTATACATATCTTTTAGAAAGACCACAGTCCTATCAATGTTCTCATTTACATCAAAGGAGGCCATTTGTATAGTGGTTAAAAATAAGAGCTTTGGATTATTTTATCATTTCCTAGCTGAATGAACTTGCCCATTGTATCTGTTTTCTTTGAGATATCACTACTGAGATACGGAAAGGTCAATTAGTCTCTCAAATTAGATGTGAAATATAATCTACAGAGGTGGAAGTCACTCTTCTCTCTAGTCTCAAGCAAGCAGAAAAACACAGATAATTGTCACATTCTCTAACCCATTCTCCCCACCAAAAGTCCCTAGTAAAACTTTTGACATTTCTTGACCATGTCATTTTCTTTCGATATCTGTGAACTTGGAGTCATTTTTGGTCTTTTTTTTTTGCCTTGCCTTTCATGTCTCATTGCTGAGACTTTTTAGTTGGCCACTTTTTTTTTTTTTCCTCATTGAAAACAAAGAAGTTCATCTATTTCTTGCAACTTGACTCTGGCTACATTACACACAAATTTGGCTTTGGAAACATCTCAAAAGCAAGTGTCTTATCCTTCTAAATGATTTCAAATTCTCCACAGATCTTAATAGTTTGTTTATCTGAGTGGATGGTCAGCAATATTAAGGAATGGCCATTTATAGCTGTATGTTGGTGTACGCTTAATCTGCACTACAGAGATTCATTCATTTGGAAACTTAGGAACAAACAAATATTAACACAAGGTATCAATAGCATTCATTTTCTTTGCCATTTTGCTGCTGTCTGAGTTAAAGTTCTGTGGACATATGGGGGCTGGAATATAGCTGTAAAAACCACAAAGAGGTCACCAATGTTGACAACGCTGAATCTTTCTGAAAAATAAGCACCTGCTCTTCTTATTTACTGTAATAACACATGCCTGGTCTTTGTTCAGGTCAAACAGGTTTTTTAGACTTTGCAAAAGGCAACTATCTGACATTAAGACTGAAGTGTCTTTGGACCTTGGTAATGAGATCCTAATCAAATACTGGGGGCTTCTGGGATTATGAAAATGCCTTGGCTAAAATGAATGGAAACGTCCAGGTGGTGGGAAAGCTTCCCTGTCACACACTTGCACATATCACAGCCATGTATCCACTTGCAGTGAGCAGGGGGAACAAGTCTAAGGTGGCACTTGCACTGCGGTCAAACTCTTTTATATGTTTGGGTATGGCTTGCTGTATGATGAGGTCTTGGTTAGCTACTGGGGTAAAAGTCTCATTAGGCCTATTAAAGACTTAGAAAAATGGGAAGCAGAGGTCATAGATGTTCATGCTGGTCATTCACATTACAGTATAAACAGGAATGCCTGTTGGCAGTAATTATCTTTTTCATATGGAATTCCCAGTGCCTACTCTTGTATTTGGCCCTTAGTAGATGTTAAATAATGAATGAATGGGTGCCTACTTTATATCACCCTTAGCATACATATGCTTTGAGGGTCTGCAAGAAATATGAAACCATTGAGGTAAAAATATGAAGCTATTGAAGTAAAAATTCTAGAACTGCATTGTCCAATATGGTAGCCACTAGACACAATGGCTATTTACATTTACATTAAAATTAAGAAAGATGAAACAAACTTAAAAGTTCAGCTTCTCACTTGCATGGCCATTTTTTAAGTGCTCAAGAGCCAAATGAAGCTATTGAACAATGCAGATATCAAACATTTCCTTCATTGCAGAAGGTTCTACTGGACTCTTTATAGAGTGTAATATTTTCTTCATATTATAAAAGCCCTACCATGAAAATATGTAAACTCCAATATTCTCAGGTGATTTATTTATTTATTTATTTATTTATTTTTGAGTTGGAGTCTCACTCGGTCGTCCAGACTGGAGTGCAATGGCCGCTCCCGGCCACCGCAGCCTCGACCTGCTGGGCTCCGGCGATCCTTCCACCTCAGCCTTCCAAGTAGCCGGAAATACAGGCATATGCTACCATGCCCAGCTGATGTTTTGATTTATTGTAGAGATGAGGTCTCGCTGCCCAGGCAGGTCTCGAACCCGCGGGCTCAGGCAACCCACTCACCTCAGCCTCCCAAAGGTGCAGGATTACAGGCTGAGCCACCGAGCCCGGCTTCCTCAGGTGATTTAAAAAATATGCGTAGCCTTGACCTTAAGGAGTCCTAGGAGGACCTTGTTCACTATACATTTCTTCATCAACCTGCAAGCTTGTAATAGTTTCATACTTCTTGATGGCTCTTTAAGAGCTTTTTACTAAATTCAAAGTGCTAAGGAAGAAAAAGAGTGATTGTCACGCTTGTGCATACTGCAAATTCAGATTCCCAGGTGTTACTTGCAAGATTTTGATCCAATATATCTGGGGTGTCTTAGTGAAACCACATGTTTAGCAATCTCTCCAGGTGATTTTGAGGCAGGTTGTCCAAGGGCCACATATGAGAAATTTAGCTTAAGGATTACAAGGTTTAAATTCTTGCTCCGATTATTCAACAAAACCTATTGAATTTCTCTGTTATGGGTTCTATTCCACGCACCAGGGCTATAAAGGTGAAGAAAAAGAAGGCATCAGTGGTGCCTTAATGGCTTCCATCAGCGTAAGTGGGAGGTGCCTTATGTGAACTTGGCCCTCCACCAATCACAAGCGCTTCAACCACCACTTTCTGTCCTAACCTGCCCCCAGGTTCTCCACGAGTGAAATCTGGGTTGTCTTTCTCTGTCTGCAAAGGGGAGACTGGGAAGAACTTGATGGTAGCAGTAGAAGAGGTAACAGAAGAGGAATAAGGAAAAGGAGACGGAGGAGGAGATAAAGGAGTCAGGGGAGGGGAAGGGCAGAGGGAGAAGGATAAGAGAAAAGAAAAAGGAGAAGGAGAGAAGAGAATGGGTCTGAGAGGTTGGAAGGACAGAGGATAGACAGAACATGGTGACTGAATGGGGAACAGGGCAACATGCAGGAAGGATGCATTTGAGATAACATTTGACTTTCTGTCTCGAGTTGGTAGTTAATGGGGTCTTCACTTAAACAGGGAATACCAACAGAACAGTGAGTTGGGGAGAGAAAAAGCTTGCTTTCAGTATATTGGACCCGTATGCTGCTTCCAGGGCTTCGAGGCAGAAACATCCAGAGGCAGCTTAGTACAGTCTTAGGGCTTTAAAGACACAGAGCTGGGATGTACCAGTATCACAGGAAGCCATGGGAATGAACAAAATCATACAGAAATATCATATAAGAGAATGGACTAGGCTGCAGGGGGAGAAGAGAAGGTGGCTAAGGATGGGGATTTGCTAGACCTCAGTATTTTAGGCTGTGACTCTTGACCTTTTGTGGATGGGTGACCTTTCTGAAAATCAAAGAATTTCTAGAGACGGCCAAATTTCATAGGTTTACCGTGTGATAATTGCCAAGGTGCTGAGACTCCTGCTGAGAAGTTCCATAGTTGCAAGGGTACTTAAGCAGTGAAAGCAAAAGGGAGCCCTGAGGGACAGGGATGGGGAGTGAACAGGGAGTGAGAAACCAGATTTCCATCTCACGGTGGCGTGTTCATTTAACCCATTGCAAGACGTCAGCCCCACATGAGCAGCCTGTTTCTCCTGCACTCCTGAGTATAAAGTCAGGAAAGCAGGAAAACAGTCCGGAGGCAACCCGTTGAAGCGCTTTTCATCATAGCCTCTCACAGCCAGTGGCAAAATTTCTCCTCCATTTTGTTTTGGGTTTTCTTTCTTTGAGTCATAGAAATCATGGTGATTTAATGCCACAAAAACAATAGAATTCGTTAATCTAAGAAAGTTGAATTTTTGGAGCATCTGATCTTTTCCACACAGGAGTAAGACAGGGGAAGGCAAGACTAGCCTGTGTCTCTGTTTCATTGAGATCCCCTCCCTTTGTGTTGCACTCACCTACAGAAGTGACGATGACTGTGAAGCGAGTTTCGTCTCGCCTCCCAGTTATGTTGTTGTAAGCACGGCACATGTAGTCCGTCGTCTTCCAGGCCATGTTCTCGGATGCCACTTCTAAGCGAGGCCCATGCTTGATGACATGGGTTGCATTGTCAGCCCTCTGGATCCAGGAGTAGGTGTTGGGGGGATAAGAGTCAGCGGAGCAATCAAACAGGATGGCTTCTCCAAGGTCCACAGTGAACACCTCCCCGACCTTCAGCCCTTTATCAGAATTCACTTGAAGTCCATAAGGGCCATCTGCACCATCCAAAGAAGAAATAAAGGGGCCACATAAACGATCACAATGCAGTTTTTGAGTCTGAGCGAGCTTAATGGCATTTTGCTTTCTTTGAAAGTCTTCACGCTAGACTTGGACAAAAAGATACTTGTTTAGACTCCTAGTAAATGATGAGGACCTAAATTTGTTTTATTGTGATATCTATGAAAATGAAAACAATTTGAAGTGTGATTAAACTGATTTGAAATAGTGAAAGCCAGTGTCTAATTTTATAAACACCGTCATTATGATTGTAGGGCTAAGATTTTAAAGAATGTAAGAATAAATCTGCAAGCTGGTCTCGGTGGTTCAGCCTGTAATCCCGTACCTTTGGGAGGCTGAGGTGAGTGGATTGCCTGAGCCCGTGGGTTCAAGACCCGCCTGGGCAGCGAGACCTCATCTCTACAATAAATAAAAAAATCAGTCGGGTGTGGTAGCGCATGCCTGTAGTTCCGGCTACTTG
>NW_007251350.1:186136-209744 GCF_000164805.1 Carlito syrichta | reverse complement strand
TAGCTTATTTTTGTATATTCTGCTTTATTTTATTGTGTTATTATTTATAACTGGCAAATAATAATTATGCATATTTATGGGATACGGTATGATTTTTGACACTTATACTACATGTAATGATCAAATCAGGGTAATTAACCTGTCCATCACTCAGATATTTATCATTTCTTTGTGTTGGAAAGATTCAAAATCTGCTCTTCTAGCTGCTTGAAAATATACCCTAAACTGCTTTAACTATAGTCACCATATTGTGTTGTAAAATGCAAGGTCCTACTCCTGCTGTCTAGCTGTCCACCGACCATGTTCGTATCCAGTATCCACTACCCAACTTGTGGTTGCCCGCCCCCGCCATGTTGTAACCGCTTTTGCTCTCTATTTCCAGGAGATCAATTTTTTTAGTTTCCACATACGCAGACTCAATCTTTCTGAAACGGTCACTGCATTTGGCAATGTTTTTATAATAGATTATGACCTCTCTTTTTCTCTTTGACAACCATACTTTCCATATTACCTATGTTTTTCCTCAGTGCTAAGATAGCCATGTAAATATTTATAAAAGACATAGTTTCACATGGAGCACAGGTTTATGAAAATACACATAGGTGTGTTCTATATTTTCATAACATTTTAACAATTCTTAAAATTTTTTTTTTCCCCAAGCTAAGCTTAGGATTGCTGTTGGAAAAAATACATCTTCATTACCATTAAAAAATAGTCATTGATCATTAATAACCTCTTATTCATGGATAGCCCCCCATGTTTTTTCTCACATTGCAGTATTCCTGTGGCATTCTACCATCGATTGCCAGCAGACGAAGACACATTTCCCATTGCTTTCTTCAAAGAATTAATACAGAGATTTTAAAAAGTATTCCCCAATCAGACAAGTTGTCTAATTCAGCCTAAATCCTGGCTTATAGTCTCAAAAACTTTGAGTTTTAGGTAGGCTCATGTTCATTTTTCAGCTGGACATTATCAAAATTTATTGGCTATTTGCTGAGTAAAATAACTAAATGCTTCTACAGACAACTACACTTAATATTTTAAAAAAGCACCATGAAATAGATGGTATTATTCTAATTATAAGATGAAGGAAGAGATATTTAAACAATGTACTTGCTATGGTTATTTAGCTGTTAAATAGCAGATCTAAATTTTATGCATGTAGTCATTCGTCTTACTATACTAAAGAGATAAAGGTATAAACAGTATAACTTTATATATTATAATAGTTTATTGTGGTCTAACTATATTATCAGTTTTACAATAAATTATTGTCTAATCCTAAATTGTACCCCACATCTGTAAATAAAATTAAAAGATTATTGTCTAATTATATATTAATTTTATAATTAGCCAATCAAGCAATCAAATATATTTGAGTGATCCTAAATCCAAGATAATATCTTTAGCAAATGAGAGCTAGAAGGAAGTGGAAGCCGGGCTCAGTGGCTCAGCCTGTATTCCCGCGCCTTTGGGGGGCTGAGGTGAATGGATTGCCTGAGCCTGCGGGTTCGAGACCCACCTGGGCAGCAAGACCTCATCTCTACAATAAATCAAAAAATTAGCCGGGCGTGATAGTGCATGCCTGCAATTCCGGCTACTTGGAAGGCTGAGGCGGAAGGATCGCCAGAGCCCAGCAGGTTGAGGCTGCGGTGGCCGGGAGCAGCCACTGCACTCCAGTCTGGGCGGCAGAGTGAGACTCCAACTCAAAAAAAAAGAAGGAAGTGGAAGACACGATTTGTAGTCCCAAAGACTTTACAAGCTGGGGAAGTCTAGGGATGGCTTGCTCAATAATGACCTAATCTCTAAGGTCTTGATTTTTTTAAAAGTATCAACTATTCATCTCTCAACATGTGGGATAATGCAATGTAGTAATCAGACATTGAGGTAACTAATTTTGTCAATCATTAGTTCAGAGTCCTGTAGAAATCACTTAAGCTTTTTGGGTCTCACTTCCTCACCTTTTAATAAAAAGATAGATTAGATGATTCCTTGCCAGGTTCTTGCTAGTGCCTGAAACACCACAATTCATGCCACGCCAAAGCTATTTTGCTTATTGGCAAGACAATCTCAAGTTTGCAGATTCCCAGAGTGACTCTTTATTATGTCAGCATTTTCTGACCAGTCTACCATCGGGCAAGCACATTTTCTAAGGGTAACAAGAACTGAAGAGGCAGAATAGATGCCATCTAGCTAGGGAACAGAACTTCTATGCGTTTTCTTTCTAGAGACATGAAGAAATGTGAAGATTTTTAGTTATATGTCTACATGAAGCAACCCTGTTTTCAGGAAGAAAACATGGAAGTTAGTACCTTCAAATTTAAAGTAATCAGGAACTGAAAGTCAAGACCCTCCCCTGGGGTGGGTGGGAAGGTTTTAGGCTGTGCTGCAGTCTTAGGTAAACCACCGTGACAAGAGGTTTAGGACAGTGAGATGCAACATGGAACCCTCTTACTTTGAATTCCACTAAATAGTCAGCAGTGTAAGGGGAACACATTTGTTTTCACTCACTCAACCCAAGCCAATAGTGAGGTGTGGCTTTGCTGAGATGGTGAGAACATCCTGTGGCTGTTATCCAGGCTCTATGCCCTGGCAGGTCCCTTCAAGATGCCAGCACTGACAGAACATTAGGGAAGCAAAGGTCATCAGCCGGGAGCCCTGGCCATGATTCACATGTCAGGAGATCAGTGGAGGAAGTGGCCTTAGTCTGGAGGAGCAAGAAGCCTGAGTCCATGCACGAACACTAAAATCTGAGAGCCAGTCCTGAGCAAAGAGCCAGGCAGCCCCAGTGGTGAGAAGTGTGGTCAGAAAAACGCAGTCTCAATTTAGGCCTTCATCTTCCTGTTGGTTGTCAGGGTATATGGAATGTGCTATAAAAGCAAGTTGTTTAGCAATTCAGCACACCTAAAAATGAGTGTTAACCTTTCAAAGTGTGGCAACATTACTCAAGACTTTTTTGGGAACTTCTCATCTGAAATTGCCTGAGGACTTGTGACATAATGGCATATTCTCTCAAGCAGTGATTCTTTAGTTCCAATTGCAAGGGTGGGTTTAATTTGCAGAGGAAGCCCCACTCATTTAGAGCCAAGGCTGGTGAATAAGGTCACTAACATAATTTAATAACATCATTCTAGGTTAAAATTTAAAAAAATACTTTTAAAGAATGGAGTTTGACTGTCTTAGTTTATCTTCTTTACTCATCCTGTTTATTTGGGTTTTGCCATTTCTTCATTTGCTGGGTTTCATGATTGGCATACTGGTTTCACTGTCTGCTTTAATTAAATAGTGTATCTGGCTCTTCAGGGTCAGGCTTAAATCTCTCAAACTCCCCTGCTTCTCGTCCCAAGCATCTCTTCCAGCTCCTGAAACCTAACAATCTGAAACATCTGAGTTCTTTTCTTCTAATATGATTTCTTAAAAGGTAACATAGTTTATCTGATTATTTAAGAAATACATGTACGTTGCAGAAATTCTATAATTCAGAGAAGCACAAAGATGAAAATTCATTTGTAATTTCACTGCTCAGAGGACCAATGTCCACATTCAGTGCACGATCTTCAAGTCTTCTTCTATGCAGCTCTTTTGATCACACACACACACACACACACACACTACACACACATGTGCCTATCTGTATCACACACTCTACACACTGCTAACTGCCCACTTTCCTCTGACTACCTATGATGTTATTTTCATTATCATGGGCACTCCATGTTGACCCTCCCTTCACTTTGAGGTGCGTCCCAGGACATTACTCAAGCGCATGACAACCCAGCAGCCCCAGGGAGTTATCTGGAGTGGCCTCTGTGCTGAAGATGGAAGCAGAAGGGAAACGCCACAACTTTGGATGATGGTTTGCTTTCTCGCCTTCAGCAGAGTTCTCTTTTCCAATGGAAATGAGACCATTGGAAATGAAACCTTTGCCTCTGGAACAGCCTTTACTAATCAACATGTAAAGTCACTTATCATCTGTTCTCTTTAACAATTTATGGCTGGGCGGGAACAGTACTTAAATTTACATCATGATGCTGTTTGCCACCCTGTTTGGGAGCAGATGGTAAGTATTTGCTGTGAATGACCTTTTCTTCCTTTAATTTTTATCACTCAGAGCTCTCCCCTGCAAGAGGGCCATATGCCACACACAAGCTCAGTGGCTGTGGATTGTTACTTACAACTGGAGTCAGAAGGCATGTACACTTTGTAAACTGCAGGCGAGACTTGTCTGAACTCTCAGCCTGACACTGGATCCCACCAAGGCCAATACCAGATTATGATATCATAATGTCATAAATATACAATGTCAATAGATTTGTTATATATGTTTTGCCAAAATAAAAAATAATCACTGCTTTCATGAAGGAGACCTGAATGGAAATAGTGTCCTTAGAAAACAGAATAGGTGGTTCAGGCTGGAGTTCTCAGGTGTGATGTGGACCTCCGTGGGGGATTACTGGAATATGACATTTATTAGCTCGCTGAGGAATTTTGCCAAAGGTTAGGAAAAAAGTGCCAAAGTACTATAATGGAGAAGCGGTCATCTCATCCTGGGAATTTAGCCTTTTTACAGTATCGAGAGACTTTGGGAACTGAACGGGAGATGAAGAAACAGAATGTTTCATCTTAGTCAAGCTCAAGAACCTTTACTGAGTGCTTAACCTATGTCAAGAATTTTCCTAGTCACAAAAATAAGTAACCAGGAACTCTGTTGTGGCTGGGAAGCTCACGAGTGGAGGAGAGTTCAGGAAATCACCCGTGGTGAGGACAGAGCATGTGTGGGGGTACTGCAGAACATGGGACACCTCCTCCCCCATGGCCTGGTGTTGAAGGGGCCAGGCAGCGCTCTCTGTAGAAGCTGATGTCAGGAGGAAGATGAGGTAATGGACCAAGAGAGAAGTGAAAAGAACACCAGCCAAGGTACATGTTTTTTGCTTCCATAGAATGATGAAGATGCCATATCAACAGATAGGATAAATGACAAATCTTCCGATCACAGTATACATTTCATTTAATATCTGTCACCCCAAAGCAAGAAAACAACAACAAAAGACTAAAACAGGGCTAAAGTGGTGATAGAAGGAAAAAAACTATTTAATTAACGAGCTTGAGTTGTTTCTATATGTTATGTGGCGGGTCATAATTACTTAGCACAGACAAACCCTGATGTTTGATTTTTTTTTTTATTTTTTTGAGTTGGAGTCTTACTCTGTCACCCAGGCTGGAGTGCAGTGGCACACTCCTGGCCACCGCAGCCTCGACCTGCTGGGCTCCGGCGATCCTTCCGCCTCAGCCTTTCAAGTAGCTGGAATTACAGGCGCGCACTACCACGCCTGGCTAATTTTTTGATTTATTGTAGAGATGAGGTCTCGCCAAGTTGCTCAGGTGGGTCTCGAACCCGCGGGCTCAGGCAATCCACTCACCTCAGCCTCTCAAAGCCGCGGGATTACAGGCTGAGCCACTGAGCCCGGCTGATGTTTGATTTTTTTAAGGAAATGAATGATAAATGAATGAGTGAGTAACTTAATTAATAGGTGAATGAATGACTATTGATGAGTGAAGAACTTTGCATTCGAACATAAAAATAATCAAGGCAAAAATTAACAATATTATATTCATAATAGCCAATTAATAAGCCAAAATTGTTCTTAAGTCATGTAGATAATTAACCTTTAGGTGTGTAAACAGAACCCACAGTGTAAATTTTCTAAATGTTCATCTTTCTACTCTCTGTCATTAGTCTTTGTTTGAGATAGATGCTTCTCTGTGAGATTTTCATAGGCTAGGTTCATAATGTAAAATAATATAAAGAAGAAAGCTCAATCTGTAAGTAGAAGATATGTTCTGTGAAACATACACTTACTCAAATTGGGATTTTAATTCTTTCAACTAACACAGAGAAGAAAAGAAAGTTTAGAAGCCTAAAGCATAAAATGTAACTTGAAGATGCAATTATGACTTTTCCTCTTATTTTTATATTTTCTATCATGTATCACAGTGGAAATACTGTGACAATAGTGA
This sequence comes from Carlito syrichta, assembly GCF_000164805.1. Lineage (NCBI taxonomy): Eukaryota > Metazoa > Chordata > Mammalia > Primates > Tarsiidae > Carlito > Carlito syrichta. The sequence goes on along the minus strand of NW_007251350.1, from coordinate 203,723 downwards.
GATTGGTGCATAGACTTGCACATGTTGAAAGAATGATCTCATTTTCACTCTGCCAGATTAAGATGAACTATGTAGCAAAACAAAGTGCCTATAATTGTTTGTGCAATTTTCCCCAGGAATTTTTCATTGAAATCTATGGCTAGAGTATAAAGACAGATAGTAGGGATGGAGAAACAAGCAGATTAATAACAATAAGAAAGGACTGATGTACAGAGAAATGAAAATCAAAACTGTGGCAGGAGGCGGCATACGCTCAAATATATTTCTTGTATTATTGAGTGAATAAACACAGAAGCACATGTGGCTGATTCGGGATCAGCAGTTGGCCTCACCTGGGCTGCCACTAGCCCAGCGGCAAGAAGGAAAGGTTGATAGCAGTTAAAGGTATTTCCCTTTGAAAGGCAAGTTGCAACTTTAAAGGCCTGCCCGGCTTCAGGCAGGTTTTGTTTAAGAAAGGCCAAATGGCCCAGAGACTGGCTATTTCATGGAAATGAAAAAAAGTCTTATCTAAAGCCCCCCTTCTGAAGTTGACAGTTTACAAGCCTGCAGTTCCTGGAAACCATTTGTTCTTTGAAAAATCTGATTTTGCTAAGTACAACCTTGTAAGATTCCAAAGGAAATATGTAATCACTCAACACGACCCCCCTCCCTTACCTAAACAAGGGTATAAAACCCCACGTCTCCTGTTCTGGGGTGCTTGAGCTTGATTTGGATGCATGAAATTCTCGGGGCCCGCTGTGCTGTGCTAGCCAGCATAATAAAGTGCCACTTCCTATAATAGTCTCGGTGTCATGATCTCTATTTTTCCTGCTACAAAACCACATTGAGATACCACTTAACTCCAGTAAGGATGACCATCATTAATTAAAAAATTCAATAAAGGAAAAAAAACAGATGCTAGTGCAGGTGTGGTAGGAATGCAAGCTAGTCCAACCTCTACGGAAAGCAGTGTGGCAATTCCTAAAAGAACTAGAAATTGAACTCCCATATGATCCTGCGATCCCTCTCCTGAAAGTATACCCAGAGGAATATAAATCCTTCTACTAAAAAGACAACTGCCCGTGCATGTTTATAGCTACACTATTCACAATAGCAGAAAATGGAACCAACCCTACTCCCTATCAAAAAGGGACTGGATAAATAAAATGTGGTACTATAATACTATAAGAAAAGGAATGGCAGTAGCTGATAACTGCAAGGGGAAGGGAGGTACATAACATTAATAAGAGTACCTGATCTCAAACCAGACAAAATGGGGACCAAAGGTAGGCCTAAACTTGATCTGTACGATATCCACTTCTGTACCTAATCCTGAATTGTACCCCACATCTTTAAAATAAAATTTTTTAAAAAGAGGAGGAATAAAAGAGAAAATGTGGCACATATACATGATGGAGTACTATGCAGCCATAAAGAAGAACAAAATCATGGACTTCACAGCAAATTGGATGGAGTCGGAGATTATCGTACTAAGTGAACTATCACAGAAACAAAGACCTGACTACCACCTGTTCTCATTCATAAGTGGGACCTATTAATCACATTAGCACAAGGGAGGGATCAGCAGTCTCTCGACACTGCCAGGGCAGGGAGGGGGCACATAACAGCACAAAGGGTACTTGGTCCTGAACCAGGAGAAGTAAGGACCAGCCAGTTGGAGCACCAAACTTAACTTGCACATGCATTACTTATGTACCTAATCCTGACTTGTACCCCACACCCCATAATAAAATAAAATAAATAATAAAAAAGAAATAATTGATGTAAAGAAAATAGTTTGCTGTAAAAAAAAAAAAGCTTGTTAGATTAGGAATGGCAATGTTTAGAGAAGAAGAAAGTTCTTCTCAAGGCATTCTTTCAGTTTTTTTCTTTGCAGCCTCTCCATGGTTCTGGGTTCTTGAAATGGAGATTTTTGCTTACCACTAGAAATGTGGTCACACAATGGACTGAATCACAAAATACAACTGGAGTGACCCCTGGCCAGTCTCTCAGCTTTCTCTTCAAGCAATGGGGTTGTGCTAGTAGATATTTTATGACTAGACAACACCTAAAAGGTGTGATTAGAGCTAGTGCTGAGCTACAATAATGGCAAAAGCCAAACGACATGTGGTACTTACATTCTCTGTCACATTCTCTGTGAGAATGTCTTAAAAAACCCCCCAAAGAACAAAAACAAAACAACTCATGAGCATTTTTCAAAACTTACAATATATGACGGGTGTGACGACATCACTTTCCATCTCACTGACTGGGTTCCTCACCAGGCAGCTGAAATTCCCGATGTCGTCCTTGGTCACGGGAGCAACATGAAGGGTGTTGTTTTGGGGAGAGAAGGAGTAGGTTGAACTGGTATGGACAGGCCTCCCATCTTTCAGCCACTGGTGGACCAGCCGAGTACCCCCTTCCACACGGCACGTTAGGGTCATGTTCCCCACATACTCCACAGCCCCAGAGGCAGGATGGATCCACACCACCGGCTTTGTGACAGGATCTGTAACTCAAGAGAGATGGGATGATTTTTCCACTCATGGAATTATAATCAGGGTCTTGCAAATATTAATTCCAGTGTTGGACACTGTACATGTTGCTGGCTTAGGCAACAATAGAGAAAATAAAAGTCATGTTCAGCGCAAAATGGAAAGATATAAACTTGCCATCAGTTGTCAGAGATGGGGGAACAACAGAGCTTGCTCCTTGAGATGTATCTTTACTTCTCAGATCCTGCGATCAGTGGCTGAGGATTGGCTCCCACATTCCCTGTGCATGGTGCTGTTCCCAGCCTCAAAGGCACAGGCTCACAGGCCAAGTGTACACGGCCATTCCTCTCCGCTAAGAGGTCCCAGTGTGCCCGGAGCAGCTATGAGGTAGGTGTGGAGAACCCAAATTTCTACCTGCCATCTGCAAAATATACAGCTTATCTATAGTCTGCTTTGGGGAAACTGAAGGGACATTTCAGAGGCTCGCACAGGCACAACCTTTCTTTCGATGTGGAAGTAATTATGCACTTTAGTTGCTCTGCATTTGTGTTGCAACTTTATGTCAGTCACCTGGACAAACCAGAGCCCATATGTCAACACCAACTCAATCCGAAGAAAGGAGAAAATACACTTTGGGTATTATAACAAATTAGAGATATGAAAGGCAAATCCCAACAGAAATTCTTGTTGGAAAGTCAAGTCATAGGAAAATTGTCTTTATTTCTGGTCTGGCATACAGTAGACAGTTAGTAATACTTGTCAAAATAATACATTTTCAAGAATGAATAAGTATTTTTTTCTGAATTTTAACTAGAAGGTGGATGGGCAAGGGTCCATCAAGGGATTGATTTCCCACAACCATTTCTAACCATTTTCATTCATCTTTGAGGTTCTAGACTCTATTAGACAGAAACAGTGACTTGCTCAGAGTTCCACAACAGTCAGCAACTAAATGAGGTGGGCTTTTGGCCTGGCAACGCTACCCTTGGTCCTGGAGAGAGAGGTAGCCATGGTCTCCTCCACGCACAACCATGGGACATGGGATGGTGGCGGCAGACAAGGGCAAAGGCTGCCTGCAATGTTCAGCTGCAGGTCCCAGCACACTCCGAACTAGGGTAGACACATCTTCTTCAGGTACATTGACTTCTATTCATGCTCACATTGTCTTATACAGAAAACAGACCCAATTCCCCAGCCCGGAGAAGACAGAAGGGTAGGGAGGAGGGGAGGGCAGCTTGCAGGGTGCTGTGGGCCTCCAGCCCCCACAGGTGCAGGCGCCCAATGGCTTGTCTACCTAGTTCAGTCCTTCATCTTCCCTGGCAGGAACAAGAGGTGTGGAAGAACTTTGTGTTTACGTTGTTATGATCGAAAAAGAACAATGAGTGGAGCGCACTTGTTCTGTGTGTGGGAACATGCGTGGTATGGGAGGGTGGGCAACATGTCCACGGCTTGATGGCAGGACTGATCCTTAGAGTAGTCAGTCATCAGCAATGTGATCAGACACTTGGATGACCAGGAGACTCAGAGGGGGAGTTTCCCTTCTGAGGAGAAGGTTGACTTGGCCCTGGAACCCTACCAAGGCTTTGTTAATTTTTCGGTTGCGTTGCCCTAGACAGATCCAGCCTTAATGCTGATAAACAAGGAAGGATATTCCAGTAAAAGTGTTGGAGAGAGGCAGGACACCACAGGGGAGCTCACAAGACTCCCTCTGGGCCTCTCTGTCTCTCCCCTCATGTTCTCTCTAGTCACAGGTCTCCGCACCTGGCCTCTCTGCTCCCTGGAGCCTCTGGTCTCCTCTGTGGCCACTCGCTTACCTCCCAAAGAGCTACTGAGTTGGAGCAAAAGCTTTGGGCATGGAGGACAAAGTGGCCAACAATGCAGACAAGTTCCCTCTCCTAGGGACCCCATGTGTTAGTTGGGAAGAGAAATAGCAAACCCATGGGAATGGAGAATATGTCCAGGCTGTTGGCAGTGCTGGGAAAAAAGAGGAAAGCGGGGCTAGAGATGGCAAGGGATTAGGCTTGTGTGTGTGTATGCGTGCATGTGTGTGCATATGTGTGTGTGTCTGTGTGCACATGTGTGTGGGGGAGTGTAGTTGGGAGGCGGACTGTATTTTACATGGGGAAGAGTAAAGGTTCCACAGAAAAAATGACCTTGGGGCTGAAACCTACAGGAAACCAGGGAGGGGCTGTGCCCGTGTGTTGGAGAGAACAGCAGGTCCGCAGGCCCCGAGGTTGGGTGAGTCTGGCCTGTCCTAGGAAGAGTGAGGAGCCTGGTGTACTGGAGCAGACTGAGAGAAGGGTGCGAACGGGGTGGGGCAGTGCAGGGACATGGGCAGTGGGGGGTGGTGGGCTCGCAGGTTGTGGCGGGTGCTTTGGTTTCCATCCTGAGTGAGACAGAAGCTGTGGGGAGACGATAGGCTGGGGGGGCATGGAAGCTAGGAGACAGGAGGCAGCTAGAACGGCAAAGGGCACAGCTGGGGGTGCTGTGCAGGCCAGCAGCGGGATGATGAGAAGCTGGAGGTTGTCTATATCCTGAAGGTAAAGCCAGCAGGGCTTTCCTGTGGACAGATGTGGATGTGAGAAGAGGGGCTTCTGCCCAAGCAATTGCTAGAATGGGGTTTGTTTATTAAAATGGGGATTCTTGTCAAACAAACAGGTTTGGCAAGAAAAATCCAAAGCAGCTCTGCATATTCAGGGGTGCTGCTTACAATGGCAAGAAGGAAAACAATCCTGAGGTTAGCAACCTGCCCACTCCCCTCAGGGGACATTCCCAGGCATTCCTATCCCTCAAGGGGGGTTCTTGGAGTAGGTTCCAGTCTCCCCCAAACAGGGCACGAAAATACAAATCTTCACAAGACAAAAACAGGCTCTTTCTTGGTGCATTCTCCTACTGAGGAAGTAAGATTCCCTCCAGCTCATTGCATCCACAACTTACACTTGACAGTGCCAGACAGACACATAATCAAGCCAGACCCGTGGTCTGACTGCCCCTCCTGGGCCCTAGGCATGCTCCTCACACGTATGCCTCATTCACTGCTCTGTAGGTTCTGTGAGGCAGGCCATGCCATTAGTGCCACAAGACAAGGAGGCTTTGAGGGTAAGTGACTTGCACAGAGCAGCAGACCTAGGACCTAGAGCCCCCCTAAGCCTGTGCCTGCTCCCAGGCAGCCTGCTGCCTGTGTACACTCCGAGCGGACTCACCGTCGACAGTGACTTGCACCCTCTGACTGGCGGACAGAGTGCCATTCCCCTGGACATTGACCTTCACGATGTAACTGCCTTCGTCAGTGAACTGCAGTGGGTTGATGAGCAGAGACGCGTTGGGCGGCATCATGGTGAACTTGTACTGGTATTCCAGGTCAGGAACCACCGACTCATTCACAGAGCCCAGCAAATACTTGGGCATCGTGTGGGGTTTCTCGAACAGCCAGATGATCTGGATGTCTGATGCCGGTGTGTGGAACCCGTAGTGCACAGGGAGGTACAGGGCCTGGCCCCTGACGCCATGGACAGTGTATGATGGCACTGTCACCTTCAGCCCCGAGCAGACACCTACTGTGAAGGAAAGGAAAGCTGTGAAGACCCCGGGCCACATGCCAGCACCCAAAGGGGCAGCTGTAGAGAGAACTTGATCAGGAGACAACCCCTTTCGAAGAAAAGCAACTTCTGGGCACTGACGTTTCTAGTTCCAGTTACATATAGAGGTAAATATTTGTCTCTGAACTCCACCCAAAGACTATTTGATTGCTTGACTTCTCTAAAGGCAAGATGTAAAGGAAAAGCAGAAGTCATTATCTATGACTGTTTAAGGACAATGGGAAAAGGGGAACTAAGAAAGATTATTAGTTCTGAAGTCCAATGAAACCTTTGAAACATTGGAAATTATCACTGTGTTAATGTCTGCCATGTCACACCCTAATCAAACTATGTGACTTCAGAAACACGGCAGGAGGTGAGTTGGAAGCTACTTCCTCCCAAGGAGTTCCCCTTAAGCCTTAAAAATGATGGAATATTCCATTTTTAGTAAGTTCTCCCCTTTAGTCAAAGTCTGACAAATGCAAAAATCCCAAGGAGAGAGGGATTAAAGCATGATCCAGTCATGATGGTCCCTCCTGCCCAGAGCGGGCATCTGACCAGTGGCTCTGAGGACAAGTGAGAAATAGGTGCAGAGGGAGGGTGGAGGAAGGACCCAGTGACTGGGACAGATCACACAGGACCTTTGGCTGTGCCACTCTAAGACAGGACACAGCAGGAATCTCGGGAGCAGAGAAAGGATATGATCTTGCTTGCGTTTAGTTAGACTTGCTTATCTGCTGTGAGAACAGACAGGACCAGGGCTGAGAGCAGGGAGGACACATTAGAGGTGACTTTGGTCGAGTAGGTGGGGGACAGCTGTCCTGGAGACTAGAGTGGTAGTGAAAGACATTGCAGGAAGTGGCTGGTGCTGCTGAATGTGTGGCAGGATGCGGCAAATGCTCAAATATATTTCTTGTATGATTGAGTGAATAAACACAGAAACATGTAGCTGGTTCAGGATTAGCAGTTGGCCTCATGGCAATCACCTGGGATAACTCCCACCAGCCCAGGGCAGGAAAGGAGTTGATAGCAGTTAAAGGTATTTCCTTTTTTTGTTTGTTTGTTTGTTTTTGAGTTGGAGTCTCACTCTGTCGCCCAGACTGGAGTGTAGTGGCCGCTCCTGGCCACCACAGCCTCGACCTGCTGGGCTTCAGGGATCCTTCCACCTCAGCCTTCCACGTAGCTGGAACTACAGGCGCGTACTACCACGCCCGGCTAATTTTTTTATTTATTGTAGAGATGAATAGAGATGCCCAGGCGGGTCTCGAACCTGCAGGCTTAGGCAATCCACTCACCTCAGCCTCCCAAAGGCGAGGGATTACAGGCTGAGCCACCAAGCCCCAGAGAGGTATTTCCTTTTGAAAGACAAGTTGCAACTTTAAAGACCCGCCAGGTGCCAGGCAGGATTTGTTTAAGAAAGGCCAAATGAGCCGGGCTCAGTGGCTCAGCCTGTAACCCCGCGCCTTTGGGAGGCTGAGGTAAGTGGATTGCCTGAGCCTGTGGGTTCGTGATCTGCCTGGGCAGTGAGACCTCATCTCTACAAGAAATCAAAAAATCAGCCGGGCGTGGTAGCGCATGCCTGTAATTCCGGCTACTCGAAAGGCTGAGGCGGAAGGATCGCCAGAGCCCAGCAGGTCGAGGCTGCGGTGACTGGGAGCGGCCACTGCACTCCAGTCTGGGTGACAGAGTGAGACTCCATTTCAAAAAAAAAAAAAAAGAAAGGCCAAATGGCCCAGAGACTGGCTATTTCATGGAAATGGAAAAGCGTCTTATCTAAAACCTCCCTTTTGAAGTTGACGGTTTACAAGCCTGCAGTTCCTGGAAACCATTTGTTCTTTAAAAAAAAAAATCTGATTTTGCTAAGTACAACCTTGTAAGATTCCAAAGGAAGTATGTAATCACTTAACACGACCCCCTCCCTTACCTAAACAAGGGTATAAGACCTCATGTCTCCTGTTCTGGGGTGCTCGATTTGGATGCATTCGATTCTCGGGCCCGCTGTGCTAGCCAGCATAATAAAGTGCCACGTCCTATAATAGTCTCAGTGTCATGATCTCTCTATTTTTCCTGCTACTAATGGACTTGCTGACACTGGGGCGGGACACAAGAAACAAAGAGGAGTCAAAAATGAGCCCAAGACTCTTGACAGGACCAACTGGAAGAATGAGGTTGCAACTAACAAGTTAATTGCAAGAAAGACTGTGGGGAGAACAGGGTTTTGGGGAAAGACGAGAAGTCAGTTTGGGGCATTTTCATTAGGAAATGTCCATCAGACACCAAACAGGTAATGCTGAAAGGATGTACTGGACATGAAAGCCTGCTGAGAGTGAATTTGAGAGAGAATGAGAGGCCTGGGGGCCTCGGGGCTTGGGGCTGTACCCTGAACAAAGCTCTGCAGTGCTGGTGTTGGGCCAGGCCCTCGCTGCACTGTGGGACCTCAGGTTTCCTCCTAGTTCCTGGCAGCTGGCAATTTCTCGTTTCACCTTAAGCCACACACACTGATGCTACTCTGCATTTCTATGCGTTTACAGTGGGAAGAGTCCTCCCCAGCTCAGTCAACCATGGTGCTAGAACCCCGATTAACAGCTGTTTGGGTTCAAATCCTCATTTCAAAAGGAGGCAGTATGATGTCTACATGATAGTAGGGGAGAGAATGGGAAGAATTTGAATGGGTCATCTGAGTATTTTGAATACTGAGAGAAGAGAGAGAGAATGGGCAGGACACTGGTGACAATGAGGAGTTTGCTTGGTGGAGCACAGCCGGGGAGGAGCGGGAGTGGGGTCTCAGGGTGAAATGAGGTGTTGCTCCTGGGAGTGTGCCCTGGACAGGGAGATGCTGATGGAGAATAGACCTGACAGAAGTGAGCGAGGGAGAGATTAGCAACAGACAGAGGGGGTCTTTCAACATCAAGTGTTTATACACACGTGTATCCTCTCTGATTGCTTCTCCTTTTGCTGTTACTGGGAAGGGGGTCTTTAGGCTTCATCCCAGTAACGTCACGAAAGGCCATCAACATTATTAGGAAGGCAAAGGTGAAAGGTCCATCTGCCCTTAGTGGGGATTTCTGCAGAAACTCCAAGATGTAGGCCTGGTGCTATGAGCAACCCAGTCCTACCAACAGTGAATCTCCCTCCTTCCTTCCGGGGTGGATATGCGAGCTTTAAATAGTCCCATGGTTCTGGCCCTGGCCAGTTATTAGTAGAGGGGGAGATGCTGGGGTGAGCAGAGAAGTCAGAGCAAAGAACTCAGGAGGAGACAGCTGGTGTAGAGAGGACAGTGAGAGATCATAGGGGGAAGAGACTCCTGGACACGCAGCTAGCACTGGGCAGTGCCTCTTTGGCCTCCATGTGCCTGTGGTTAACTCCTTAGTGGCCGTCTTGCTCCTTCCTGATACTGGCTATACTTGCATATTCACTTTAGGGGTTTGGCCTGTAACTAAAGAGTCACTAAGGCACGAGGACTGGCTTCCAGATTCTTTTCTGACAAGTGTAGGAATGCTAAATGTAGAGTTTTTCCTAATTTAAGTGACTAGAAAAAGAGGAAGCTGGGTGCTGGAAATTTTAAAGGAGCAAAGTGGGTCGCAGAAAAGGAGTAGTAGTTCCCTCAAGGAAGTAGTAGGAGAAAGGAAGATGGAAGCGGAAGTCTATGTCTCAAAACTTGAGATATGTAAGACAAAGAGGCTTATGGGGGAGGGGCAGCTCCCACAGCCATGGGTTTAGAAGGATGCTGGGCCACAGAATGGGACCAGCACAGGGAAAGACTCCTCTTCATATGTGTGTTTTTGGCACAATATAAAGGGTACTTACACATCTGTCATTGAAACTGGAGACAGGAAGCCCGGACAGTTTCCTGGGAAGCAATAAGCAAAACCTAGTCTTTTAGTACCTGTGAGGACTCACTTAAGGTAAGCAAGAGGTAGCTTTCACTGAATTTACTAAGTGTGTTGCTGTTTCCTTTACTTGAGTGAATATGAGGATATTTATGAGGGTTTCACATATGGTTCACTCCTGATCTGGGGACTCTCTTGCCCTATGCCCACCAATAAGTCTTAACTTCATCACTTGCAAATTGCCCTGACACCAGGAGTTTCAAGAAACTATTCTCAAAACTTGCTGACAGCTTACTGTATTTGATCCTTTAATGAAGTTAAAAATCCAGCAAAATGGGAAGTCTTAGTAAAAGACACATACTAGGAATAAAATGATGATTGGTCAGTTGTATAACCTTAAATAAATCATTTTAATTCTCAGACTCAGTTTTCTCATGTGTGAAAAGTGAGTAATATTCGTAGAGGTCGACTCTATGTTCTCACAAACTTATGTACTTCTCAGAGTAGCAGCTACCTACATTTGCAGGTGAAGGGCCCAGAGAATTTAGAGATCAAATGGAAATGTGGTCCAAAGAATTTTGAAGTATCAAGTATCAGTTTTTGGCTCACTTATTAAGTTGTTGGTCTCTGGATATCCCTTCATAAAGTGGCAATTCAGTGTCTGTGGGCAAGAAACGAAGGGGAATGGTAGGCATCCATCATGGCCATGGGATGCCCTGGAAAGGCCACATGGCAGCTAACATATAATGAGGTGGCCTCTGGAATGGTGGGAGTACATCACAGCCATGGGATGTCCCAGAAAGGCCATGTGACTACTAACAAACAATGAGGCGGCCTCTGGAATGGTGGGAGTCCATCGCAGCTATGGGATGCCTTGGAAAGGGAGGTCACATGGCTGCCAATGTACGATGGGTGACTGCCTCTGGAATGGTGGGAGTCCATCATGGCTGTGGGATGTCCCGGAAAGGTCGCGTGGCTGCTAACATACAATGAGGCGGCCTCTGGAATGGTGGGAGTCCAGCATGGCCATGGGTTGCCTTGGAAAGGCCTCATGGCTGCCAATGTACAAAGGGTGGCTGCCTCTGGAATGGTGGGAGTTCATCATGGCTCTGGAAAGCCTGCATGGCTGGCAACGTACCATGGGTGGCTGCCTCTGGCAGGGAGCGGTATTGTCATGGACTTTGTGGTTCGTTTAGGATATTTCACAGCTCCACCTTGAGACTTCTGCTAGGTTGAGATGGCCTGAATGCAATTCTGCCCAATGTGTTCTCGTCATTTGGGGAAGTCACTGCAAAAGTCCCTGTTTCCTTTTCTTTCTATTTTTTTTTTTTTTTTTTGGTAAAGGGACTAAACCCTATTAATATACTTTCTTTGTAGCTACGGTGGAGAAAGATTGAGGTTTAATTCCCATTCTGGAAAGGGATGGGAGGCACTGTGTTACTCTGAGGTTACTAAGATCACTAAAATACAAACGTTGCCATCTCTTGGATCTTGATTCAGAGTGTTGAATTTTAAATGTGAAGACTAGTGAGAGAGTCTATGGCAACATTATGGGACGAAAATTTTATTTAATAAAATATTAAATACAATACAAATATTGTAGCCTCAAGAAAAATAAAACTACTTTAGTAGAAACTAACATTTTATATGGCATTTGTGATCATTGTTTAGGGAAGAAAACAAGTTTTGGGGGCTATTTTAGACTGTCACGTAATAATATCTCAAATAATATACTGCCATCAATATTTCTGAATATATTCAATGATTTCATACCAAATAAAACATTTGTTTCACGCTTTTTCGAGTTTGTGTCTGACAGTGAGAACAGCCCAGTGTTACAAGAGCTGCTTGCTTAGAGATTGCCTACATCATTTAATCAGATAAATGATAGGTAGCAAGTTAGAAGAACGTCATCAAGGAATGACATTTTCTTATCTCTATCTTATCTCAGTCACCAAAAATCTTTTCACTTTGCAAGAAAGATATGAACCTTTTGATGCACAATCTTTACCTGGAGTGAAATTTGGGGATAAACAGGTAATTGAATGTTTCCTCTATATTTTGGGAACACATATGCCTTTGCTGTGTTTCTCATGACACATGCAATAATCCATACTGTCAAACACAGCAGTCTACTGGTTTTAGAGAAATTATCTTCATTCTGAGAAGTTTTCAAGAGCTCTTTTCTAGTTGTATGAGAAAACCTAAAGAACTAAAATTACTGATTAGAAAATCATCCTCTGTATGAACAGATAAACTTCAAGGAAATAAGTAACGTAATAGTTGATGAAATTTTAATTTCTTGTGGATACTCAAAATATTTGGACTTTATTTGGGAATTCAATTTTATTATTAGACTCACTAATACTTTCTGTGTATAAGAAAGGAAAACTTCAACTTTTTGCATAAAAGAATTACACCAATGTAGAGAAACACTGATAATACCATTCATAACTTGACATACAAAATTATAGCAATAATTTCCCTTTTACAGACCCTTCTATACTGCATAACAAGTGTTAATAAGAAGTATCCAGCATTAAGGAACACCTGAAGTCCTACTGTAAAATTTATCTATATTCTAGCAACAAAGGGCTCCCTAGACCAGTTTTACTGTATTGAATACAAACATCAGACTTCACAAAGTGACCTCTACTATAGCTCAAAATAGCTGGTGTTTACTTCCCCAAGATCATGCATGGTATTAGCAAGTATAACACAACTACTGTTGACTGAAAATAAATTCTTGCATCTTTAGGGAAAATAGAAATTACAAAGTTGTATTCTGAATAGATTGTACAAACTATAATATTAGGCTTCAAAAGTTTTAGATGTTTTTTAAAAAAGAAATAAACAAAAATTAAATATTCTTAAAAGCAAAAAGACTTTCATGTTACCTGTGGTCTTTATAATACCTATGCAGAAAAGTGAATTTGCACAAGAAAGAAAGTCTTAAGGTACAATAATTGCTTTAACTATTTATGGACATGTTACTTCCATAAATACACTTTATTTAAAAAAATTATCAACCAAATTGTCTCTAAGTTCTTCTTTAAAGCTAATTACAAAAACAACATTTATAAAATGATAGCAGTTCTTAAAATTAAAAATGAGTGAGACAAGGACACAGGATGCTTTCAAAACTGAGAAAAATGCACAAAGATAAAGTTATGACAATTGTTTAATTTTCCAAAAAATTTTAAAAACAAAAAATCGATTATAGGTTTGAATATGTTAACATAAGCATGGTAATAACTGGAACAATCAAAGATCTCAAAAATATTTATAGACTATACACTTCAAATATGTGGGATATTCACTAATTATTGATGCTTTAGGTATCAATTTGAATAGCAACCACATTTACGATGAAAACTTTTATAAAATATACAAGAGCAAGGTTCAGGATAACTGAATTAAGTCTAAAACCTTAAATTGCTTATCTAGCAAAATGGTTCTTAAAATTTTTTAAATATAGCCTTTTTACAATTCATATCTGCTGAATATAAACAAGAAGATAACTTGACTTTTAAAACCAATACGTAGGAAGAATGGAAAACAGAAAATTTACTGAATATAAAGTTGACAGATAAGAACAGTAGGAATGATGGAAAGAGAGTCTTGTAAATGTCAAGAATAAGGAGGAGAATGAGGGAAAATATCAAGGTACAGAAAAAATTCCTCCTAAGACTAGCCATTGGGCAAAGAGAAAAGCTAAAGGCATTTTGGAATAATAATCCTTTTTAATAATCCTTCCTTTTGTGTTTAAAATATTTTTGTAAGTTCGGAACCTTACTTTTTTCCATATTTAGTAAGATGAGGCAGATAATTTAAAATGAAGCCGAGTCAACAGTTTGCTGCAGTGTCTTCAATGAAAAAGAAAGCCATTTTCATAAATTATTCTGAGTTTCACTCTAAGTAGTCATAATTTCAAGGCCTTTAGAATATTTGTCACAATAAATACATTAAAGACTACTGAACCTAGTAAACGCTAAAAAAAAAAATCATTAGACTTTTAGAATGTCTTAATTTTGAGTGCTCTTGACAATAAATGTTGTTCCAAGAAAACAATTCTGATCTATTTATTGAAACTCATTTCTCCTAAATGTTCCTGTTTCTCTGCTGGAACAGTGTTATTGTTATAAGGTTCTGACCTGCTCTTCAATTATTGAGTGAATCTACAGCCTAAAGCAAATATTTATTTTTTGCTCACAATAAACACACACACACACACACACACACACACACACACACACACACACACCAGCTAAAACACCACGCAAGGCCTTACCTAAGAGAAGGAGGTACATTTTGCACCGAAAGGTGCCAACCATGCCACCGCAGGGCTCCATGCAAGCATCCTGTCCCATGCACACAGTGCCTGTTCTTGGTGGTGACTCGGAACGTGGGCCAGCAGCTGCTGGTTTATTTGCCAGGGAAATGAGCAGTGAGGTAGCAGGCCCTGTCCTGCCTCTCGCTTCTGTGATTTGAATACAGAATGAATGTGTATACAGAGAAAGCGGAACACCTGTTACATGCTTTCCAATAATACAGGCTTATGACTTGCAGAACAGTTTCTTAGCAATTATCACTAACTGTCTTTTTTTTTATAAATTACTCAAAGTAATATGAAGGAAAACATCTCTTTGAATGACTTTATTGAAAAACAGCATGCTTGCATAATAAAAGCCCATTGTGAAACTTCTTTAAAAACAAGGTGGCTTCCTATCACACAAAACTATGTCATTATTTTAAAATTAAAAAAAAAAAAATCTATGAAAATGGGAGTGGTTCATGTATCTGCCAAATAGTTATAAATCTTCATGAAGTCACTAACACATAGACATTAGATCAAAGAATCACAACAGCACCAGACTATCTTTAAAAATGTATTTTTCTATGCAGTATTTCCTATTGCAATGACTGCTAGGTTTTATTGAATCTTTGGATTCATCTTATTTTTAAAAACAAATCACAGTGTGTCTCCCAGTGGGACTGAGGTAGGGACCATGCATAATTATAATGAAAAGCCTGTCCACCAGATGATGTCTGAGGCCCTGTTTCCACAGATAAATCTCTCAGCAAGTGAACTGCCTGTCCTGGGCATCTGAGCCCCAGGTTTCCAGCCAGGCCTCTTCCTGGTCATGGCATTAGGTGGTCTGAGCACTTCCACATCATTCACTAATTTATAAGTTAATCCCTACTTGGTTTCAAGCCTTCTACTATGTAACATGAAAAGTATAGAATCAAATTCACATAAAGTCAAGATTCCTTGCACCTGTCATTTTTAACAGTGAAGGCCTCTGAAGTTCACTGATGGGGAAAGGAAAAAGGTTCCTCAGACATAATGGAAAGTAAAAAAGGATCAATAGTATTCTGGAATCCAAGTCTGGAAACACTCTTTGTAGCAATGCTCTTCTAGAAGGGCTTCCATAGGTAAAGGAAGTGACTTCTGGGAAACCCGAGTTCTCTTCAGAGATCAGTCACCTTAAGATCCCTCCATGTTTCAGAACAGCAAGAGCCACATCCCACCCAGGAAACAGCGGCACCACAGCTTTCTCCATGCTGTCTCTATATCTGCACAGACACGTCTATGCAGCCTGTACCTCACTAACCCTTCAGTTACTGAATGCTTGTTTTCCCTCTGAGCTCCTCAAGTAGGAAGAACAGTCTTATTTGAATATTTATGGATCTTCAGTACTTAGCATAGCGTTAGCTAGTATTTTTTAATTGTCCCTCCAGAAAAAAAATCTCCAGATGCTTCTCAGCCCATGCCTTCCAATCCTCAGTTGATGCTTAAGAAATGCAAATAAATGTTATTACTGAACTGCTTAAAATCCAATTGGAGGATAACCTGGAATTTCTGCATATCCCACACAGGCTTCCAACACCTTTAGATCGGTATTAACATCCAGCTGCCTTCATCCAAGCAGGTCTTTCCAGTGTTTTCCAACCTATAGCTGGTTTACGATGAAGTGTGGCGGGTCTTTGGCAAAATGAGAGAAATAAACACAACATAGTGTGTTTTTCCTAGTGTTAAATGCACTAAATGTAAAGGAGTTTTTCATTCTGAGTTTTGTTTTGCTGTTTCTTTTGCTGCATTTAAAAATATCCCTTCTTTTACTACATAAAGGGAGAATAGATGCGACCTATACATCAAATGCAAAAGTTAATCTTATAAAATGCCAATACCTGTGTGGCACATCTGGGGACCGCTGTCACATAAACACAGCACAGCGCCCACTAGCGGCAGGATATAGGCATAGACTTACCTGTCGGAATAACTTCGGAAATCAGAGTGCTAACCCAGGAAGTCTACCAACAGTGCTCAAATTTCAAATTTAACTGCAGCTGTTGCTGATTTCACGTGGCTCTTAAATAGTTTGCAGTTTTATCATTGTAAGAAATTTCCCACCGTGACTGTCTCATATCACACCTATAACCCACCGTTAAGCTCTGTTCTATGATTCTGTTCAGGAAACAGGAGGCTGTAGCCTTATTGCTGACAGATGCTATGCATATTAAGCACTTAGAATGAGAAGGCTGATTTAATCCCATACAATCTATGTCCATGGTGATTAAACTACAAGCAAAGCAAAGAGTCACTGGGATAGTGTGTGCGTGTGTGTGTTGTGAGGCAGAGATTTTTGGTTACCTCTTAAGTCACACTGTACAGTTTACAGCCTAAAGTGTTTAAATTGTAAGTAAGGCTGGTCTTGCATTATATAGCAAACGTCTGCTGCATGAACTTCTAACATCCACATACTTTAATCACCAACAGCATATGAATGTTTTGCAATGGCAGACACTTGAGGAGAGGTGGTGAAATGCCAGGGTCGATGTAGAACAGTGGGGACCATGAAAAACTGGTGGAAAAAGTGTTTGGTTTTTTTTTTGTTGTTCTTGTAATTAGGTAGATACCAGGAAAGATGACAGTTTACAGGAAGAGCTGGCTGCCAGAGGGGACTAGACCACACAACCTATGCCTAGTATACCCTGATACAGGCCCACCATACTGCCTCCCAGAAGCCTAGGTCTGTCTTACCCGGTTGCTAAATGGCCATGCAGCAATGTTTTCTTTCCCGGCACCACTTCAAGTTCCTGCTTTACCTTCAGAAGGTGTTCTGTTACTACTTGCTCAAGAAATGTAGTCACTCATCTTGTAAGGGCTTCATCTCGCCACCATTTGGTATTTATAAGGTGATAAGAAATTAATCTTCCCAATCAAGCCAGATCTCAGCTTTTATTTAAGCTTCCAGAGGCTCCTCTTGTTTGGGCCACTAGAAATATGTCTTCATCCTACTTCACAGTTAATACTGCTGCCCTGAGTCAGATCCACTGCCTGAACCCTCAGCTTAGATGCTCCAATCTGAAGAAACGGGGGAGACACTCCTCTAAGAACTGCCGTCCAGCAAGTCCTCCTCAGGATTTTCTGGTAGTTCGTCTGAACTTCTGCTAGTTTGCACTGGCCTACCACAACAGCAGACCCCACCCGAATGTCAAAGTCCTAAATAAATCTCATCTATATACTTTTGAAAAATGGAAAGGAACACATTCTACCTTTTTTTTTGAGTTGGAGTCTCACTCTGTCACCCAGACTGGGGTGCAGTGGCCACTTCTGGCCACTGCAGCCTCGACCTGCTGGGCTCCGGCGATCCTTCCGCCTCAGCTTTCCAAGTAGCCGGAATTACAGACATGCGCT
>NW_007251350.1:169085-186036 GCF_000164805.1 Carlito syrichta | reverse complement strand
GTCTCGAACCCACGGGCCCAGGCAATCCACTCACCTCAGCCTCCCAAAGGCACGGGATTACAGGCTGAACCACCGAACCTGGCTCACATTCTACCTTTTAACAATTTTTTTTTTTTTTAGGGCTCTAAGTCTTAGTTTGTTTTTTTTGAGTTTGGGTAGCTAAATTTTATATAGTGTTAGGGTATGTTGGAGTAGAAAATATAGTTTATTTAGACACCAGCTTTGATTTACATGATTTCAGCGTTATAGTTACAGCCTTTGCATTTTTAGAAGCCTGAGTTGTCTATTTCTCCAATATATAAAAAAAAACAAACCCAAAACTAAAATGTAGAGTATTGGAGTACAACAAAGTTTTATTTCTTGCTTTTTAGTGTCAAATAACATATGGAAAACACTCATTTTTCCTGAATTTGGTTAACAGAAAAAAAACAAATACATTGGATTTTTTTTTTTTTTTTAGATTGGGAAATATAGTTTATTTAGAAAATAAATGAAAGAGAGAGAGAGAGAGAGAGAGAAGATTCACCTCCCCAAGATAGGGGAGGAGACCAAAGCTAGGAAATACGGTGGCCATAGCTCAAAGAGCCACAGGGACACATCAGAGTTTAACAAAGTAGTGGCCTACATTGGATTTAAAAAAAAACTTTTTTGTAAGGTCACCCTTAACTTTGTGCATGTGAGTGTGTGAGAGAGAAAAATTCTGAGTTTGAATCTAGGTTCCAGTCCTAGACCAAGCTCTCATAAAAGGTGTGGTCTTGAAACCTTATTTGGATTCGTGTTCTCATCTTTACAGAACGGATTTGATACACCAGCACTGGGATTCCTGTAAGAATCACTGGAGATATTGACCAACAAGCAACCCCAAAGAAGACAGCAGCAGCTGTAGCACACGCCTCAGGAGAATCTGGTCAGGTTTGAGAAGTGCTTTTTGGATCCCCCCAAGGCATGCTTCTCAACTAAACCGTGAAGTCCTGAGGACCTCACACATCATGCACCCGTCCCAGGAGCTAGGTGCTTAGCAGTTTCTTTTGAGGCTTCCAGGGACTTTTACTAAGTATGGGAGATTTTCACACCCTAAGAACCGTCTGACAATTTAAATAAAGGCAGGTAAAGAATGAACCAAATTAGAATTGCCCTAAGGGGACTGGAATTTCCTTGAGATTGGAAATAGCAGAGTCTGAGAAGCATATAAACACATGGTTTCGGAAGGATCGCTAAGCAGGGCAGAGGTGGGCACAAGGTGATTGTAGGGCAGAGAGCTGGACTAACAGCCTCTCACAATGCAGTGCTTGGCAACTCACGCGTTTCACTCATTTATCCTTATTTATCCCCTTTCAAGCACGACTGTCTCATTGGTAGGAATTAATAAGGCTCTGAGGGGTCAACATACAGAATTTCAGAATTGGAAATGACATTTCTATCAGCGTTCCCCGTGCTTCAGCCACTTGCAAACCACCTTCACTATTCTTTCTGTATCTGAATACCACTCATAACACTATTTCCCTAATATTTTTCATTAGGGTGGCGCACTTCAACATTTTTTAAGTTCTCCTGGGAGGTATCTTACAAATCACGGGTCTGTGTCCTATTTTAGAAAATAAACACTAGAATAAATGTGAGCACAAACGCTGGGCACTCGTGACACTCTCCCACCCCACGTCTGGACACCGCCATCTCCAGGACACCAGGCAAGCGCCACACGGCCCCATCGCCGTCCCGTCATCTCAAGACGCGGATGACGGTGACAACCCGGGTTCCAAGCGTCCAACGCACGCTGGCGGTTCCAGGCAGCGCAGGGCAGTTTCTCCCGGCATTTCCACAACTGGAAGGTCCTATTAAATGAAGCCCATGACTCGCAGTCCCCAAGTTGCCTAAACGCTAAGGTCTCAAAAGCAGTCAAGGGACAGGGTCCTCGCCGTTGTCTCGGGACGCGCCTTCGGGGCAAGGGCAGGCGGGTCAAACCCGGAGGTTTCGGGGCTTCTGCCTGGAGGTCCGGAGCGAGGGAGGAGAGCCGCGCCTCCCGCACGTCCCCCAGGCCCTCGGGGCTTGCCTCCTCGGCTCCCGGGGCCTCGGGCTGTGGGCAGACACCGCCCAGACCGCGCTGCGTCTCCGCTCCTCGCCCGGTCACCTGCGGCCGAGCTTTCAAATTCCAGATTTGTGTCGCCGAAACCCGGCTACCTGACGGCAGCGCTTCAGTGAATACCGGCGCACGAGGCGCTCACGCCGAGCAGTGGGATTGGCTGGCTTCACGGAGCGCCCGCTGCGCTGCTTCCTGGAAAATGTAGTTCCCGCGCGGCCTCGTCGCTTCGCGCCAGCTGCCGGCGATAGTCTGAGGACTACAGTTCCCAGCACACCCCAGGAAAGGAGGAGGACTCGGGTCGGGGCGCCACGTGACCGCCCACTATGGCGTCCTTGTGTCCGGGCCCGCCGTCCGGCGGCTCGGTGTGACTTGCTGGCTCCTTGCGGCCGGGTACCCCTCGCGATTTCGGCATGCAGAAAATTAAGTCTCTCATGACCCGGCAGGTGAGTCCCGGCGGCTGAAGCAAAGGCCTCCTTCCTCCCGTTGGGGGCGGAGCCGAGCTGTTCTGTCCCGGCGGCGGAGGAGGAGACCTGGGTTCTAGATGGTGACAGGTGCGGGGGACTAGGAAGCAGGGCACATCCGGGAAACCCACCCGAACCGCCCGGGCGGGCCTCCTCCGCGGGTACTGGGCTCCCAGGAACATCCCTTTAGGCAGGGTCAATGAGGGGTCAGAGGGCATCTGACTTCCCTTTTGGCCGTCTTCCCGGGACGGGCCCCCTGCATCCATGCTGCTTGTCGTTCCCGGGCGGGGCCTGGGGAAGGAGGTGCGGCCTGTGCAGCCGAGATGACCTGGAAAGAGCGAAAAAAGAGGATAATTTGAAGACAGAATTGGTGGCTTTTTGATTTGGGGCAAGACCCTAAACCTTGTAGCTTAGGTTTCCGGATGTGAACACGAAAATAATTGTTCATCCTGCCTCAGTGCTGTTATGAGGGTCAATAAGCTAATACATGTGAAAACTCTTTGTGAAAATCTACTTTTGAAAAAATATCTTTGTCGTGAGGAAATAATCTTGTTTTTTGCCAGAATGCTGAATCATGAATAAGAGCTTTGGCTGTTTTGTAACCTGTGTTATAAATGTTAGGGTCTTCCTAGTAATGTCTCTGCTTCTAAGAAGCGGCACAAATTTCCTTTTATGTGCTTATTGATCATGACGTGGTTTTAGCTACCCTTATTTACTTCAGCTTTAACATTTCACTAGAATTGGCCATTCTCTGTTTTAATTTGAAAGAAATGTAGAGTTTTAAATCAACATGGCTTTTGGAAGGTTTGGAGAGTGTGGAGGATAATCGTTTAGTGAAAGGTTAATTTGTGAATTCTTTTTCTGTTGATTACAAAAATAATTCAAATTCCAGATTCTTTTTTTGAGAGGTAATTGAATAGGTTACAAATTGTATATTTCTGTTGGACAATACAGAAACGATCCTTACATGATTACTTCTTTCGAGTTACCTTGTTAATGCCATGAAAATAGAATTAAAATGTTATGTGACTAGTATAAAGATTTAAGTAAGTGGAGAGCAACATTTGGCAGTTTCTCACACATAGTTCCAGATACCTGTGACAATAAGTTTATGTCTCAAAATGTAATGCAATAGTGCTGAAAAATGGTAATGCTTAAGCCTTAATCAATTGCTCCTTGAATTTGAACAGGTCAAATCTGTGCTTAATTGGAACAGAAAAAAAAAAGCACCAAAGAACATGTACAAAGTGCTGGAACTATATTGTGTAAAAAGTGAGATAAAATTAGGAGTTTTAAAGCTATCCCAATTATGTATGGTTATGGCTTGACTTTCATGAATTTGTGAGATATGAAAATAGGGTGCTGCCTAGAGTTACAGTGGGGGTTTTAGTTGGAACGTTGTTATTGGGTTAAATGTAAGAGGATTACAAATAAGTACACAATGATGATTCTTTCTTGAGACAATAGAATATGTTAGTAATATATGTTGAGTTAATGTGGGGAGATAGGAAATTAAGGCCTATGAAATTTAAGATTTGGGGCATTTCAGCTGTTGTAGGATCTCTGCAAAAGAGTGGGAAGTGGGTTTGTTAGCTCTCTTTATTCAGATGGGATCTGTTTCTCATCTTTCTCCATTGTGCTGGTCACTGTTCTTTCAGTCCATTCAACAAATGTTTATTGAGGACTGTGTTGTAGACATTATTCTAAGTTGGGGGGATGCAGCAGTGAACAAAATAGACAAGTGCTTGGGCAGAGTTGGTGACACTTGCGTTAGAGGAAAAAGAGGATCATGAGTCCTGGGAGCTGTTGGCAACCAGGGTCCCTGATACTTTTAGAGAGCGTGGACATGGGAGACTGCTCCTGCTATGAGAAGGTGATAAAGAAGACCGGGAGAAGGTGAGGAGGGAGCCATGTGGACATCTGGGAAGGAGCATTTCCAGTGGAAGGAAGAGCAGGTGCAGGGGCCAGAGGCAGGAGCATGTGTTAGGACTGCAGGGGCCAGTGTGGTGGAGCGAGTGAGAGAGAAGGAAAGTGCTGGAAGGTGAGGTCACACAGAACCTCGGGGGCCGTAGGGTTGTCACTTTGGATGAAATGGCAGCTGGAGGACTGACATAGTCTGCAATAGCACTGTAGAATGGCATTTCTGACTTGTGTTGAGGAGATTGAAGAGTGGATGAGAGCAAGGACAGGCAGCCAGGAAGGGCTGTTGTGGCCATCCTGAGGTTTCTGTGGGCCCTAGCTTGGGAGCTTGTGGGGGAAGCATTGAGAAGTCAGATGGCAGGTGCATTTCAATGTAGAGCTGACAGGATTTCCCGACAGGCTGGATTTGGGCTATGAGGGAACGGGTAGCATTGAGGATGACCTCAAATGGTTTGGCCCGATACTTGGAAGAATGGGCTTGCCATTGGTGAGATGGATAAACTGAGGGAGGAACAGACTGAGGCTGCTTTTAGACTTGTGAATTCGAAAGCCTCTTAGATGTTTAAGTGGAGAGAGAAGGCAGTCTGAATGAGTGTATGGGGAGAAATGTAGAGCATAGATGAAACTTTGGGCACTAAAAACATGTAGGTTGCATATAAACTAAGATCACCAATGGAGTGAGCATAGTTATGCAGAATTCAGGGCCAGAGTTTTTGAGAGGTCATTGTTAGAAACTCATGGGTGGGGAGGGACCCAGAAAGGCAGAGCCAGGAGGAGCAGCAAGTGAGGAGGGATATCTGCAGCACCCAGGGGCAACCTATTTATTTGTTTAATGAATGTTGGATACAGAGAACAATCAAGAAGCTACCTAGAAGCCACAGAAAGAATTTAAGAGAGGAAGGAGTGATCTGCTGTCTTAGATGCACAGCTCGGCCAGGGAAGGTGAGAATGAGAAGGAGCTTCTATGCTGTATGACATGGAGGTCCTCAGTGACGCCACAGCAGCGGTTTTCATGAAGTGGTGTGGAAGAAAAAACGGGGAGAGAAACTAGGGACTGGGCGGCTCAGGAAAAAACGGGGAGAGAAACTGGGGACTGGGCATAGAC
This sequence comes from Carlito syrichta, assembly GCF_000164805.1. Taxonomy (NCBI): domain Eukaryota; kingdom Metazoa; phylum Chordata; class Mammalia; order Primates; family Tarsiidae; genus Carlito; species Carlito syrichta. The sequence goes on along the minus strand of NW_007251350.1, from coordinate 180,470 downwards.
ACTCTTGAGTTTTGTCAAAAAGAGAAGGAAACACACATCTCTGCAGGTGCTCCTTTGGATGGACAGGACCTAAGTTGCTGGTCTCATAAATGGAAAGTAAGGACTCATGTAGAAATAACTGAGTAGTTGGAGGCGTTAATCTGATTTGGGCAAAGAAATGAAGTACAGAGGCAGGTGTTATTTATGCTGAATTTTGCTTAAATTTAAGCCGGGGAGATTATAGAAACAAAAATCAAATACAAAAGAAAATTACAGTTAATGATTAGAATGAAAGTTTCAATTTAATGAAGACAGAGAACTAGTTATAATCATCAGTTCATGCTTTAGATAGAAGATAAAATAAAAATGACTTTGTATTTGTTAGTAAAAATTTATAAAATCGATAATCAATAAAAAAAGAATAAAAAAAACAATAAGAAAATTGATAATCAAAGGTTTAAAGAGTTATACTCCTAAATACAGTTGTGTCACATGTTGTGCTTTGAGACATTTGTGTAGTCTTCCTTACTTATTGATAAAAACGTTTCTCTATAATAATAATAATATTAAGAATAATGGATAACACCTAGAGAATGCTTGTGAAGAGCCAGACACGTTTGTTACACTGTTGCTCCGTGTTAGCCTGTGAGTCGTCACCATGACTGGGATGTGCCACACAGGAAGGGCAGGCGCTCAAGACTGCAGCGAGAAAGTCAGAGCTCCACCTTTTCTGCCAGCTGGGGTCCATTCCTGCAGTCACTGCACCCAGTATTCTCCCAGGTCCACTGGTTCCAGTTCCTACAACTTTTATTTGTACATTTGGCAGAAAGCTGCAGTGTATTAGTAGCGAGTTGTTGTGTGAGGACTGATGTGGAGGTAAGACCTTGTTCCAGGTGTGGACATAGATCCCATTCACGTTAGGGTATTGATTGCTTTGCGGAGTAGCTCTGAGGAAGGGAAAATTAGACACAGTCTAGACCTCCAAAGATTTTTGTTAGATGAGTTGTAGTGGCCGAATGTTTAATCCGAGAAACTACCAAGAGCCAATTCCGATGAAAGTTTAAGAGGGTTTTTATTTGCAAGCTCGAGCCTGGACCTTTGTTGACCACTGACGCAGCGGAGTACACCCTTTTAACCCAAGTCTATGGTATACTCTGTTATGGCCCTTTCAGAGTGAGGCAAATCTATACAGATGTCCCCGATTTACTATGGCTGGGCTTATGAGTTTTGACTTAAGGATGGGTTAATTGGGTTATTTAATGTATTTTCAATTTAAGAGAGTGTTTTTGATTTATGATGGCACATTATAATGGGCTCAGCTTAAGTTGAGGAGTGTCTGTACTTTTAAAATGTTTGTTTAAAAGTTAGGGCAGTTAGACTTAAAAAAAATATTTTAGGGATGGTCATGATTTTGAATCCCATCATGAAGTTTTCATGTGTGTATGTGTCATGTATATGGAAGTTAAGCTATGTACCGGCCCTGCCAGCTTCACCACTTTTGATGCAATGCTCTGGTAACTGTTGATGAGAAACTGAGACCAGGAAGAACAAATAGCCCGAGGCTAGTCACATGCTCTTCCCCTCACACACATTATGCCTGTTAACCCTATGTGCAAAGCTAGTTATATACACTCCTCCCACTAATGTAAGGCCTATTAAACCCACGCCCAAGACCAGTTAAATACACACCTCTCACTCATGTAAGGCCTGTTAACCCCATGTCCAGCACTAGTTATATACACACCCCTCACTCATGTGAAGTCTGTTAACCCCATGCCCTGGACTAGCTATTTACACTCTTGAGAAGAGACATAAGACCTGTTAACTCTACGCCGAGTTATATACACTCCTCTCATTCATGTAGGGCACGTTAACCCTCAGGAGACCCTTCTCTTCCAGCATTTCTGGGCTTCTTACTTTGCAGTCAGTTGCGTGCTCCTACTGGTGCCTGAAGCCTGACCAGTGACTTCCACCTAATAATTTTCTTATTTCTTTGGTGTCTACTGTGTTCCTGGAACTTTGCTAGCCAATTAAGACTTTGTCTTCCTTCCTTTGGAACTAAGTTTTGGGAGGGAAAGAGAGATGTATTTAAAACCTTAAAGTTGACTGCTTTGGCTGAGGTATTATCTTGGAAAATGTCTAGATATGTTTGTAAAACATTGGTGATCAAAATCAGAGTCTCCTGGGGTGCTTGTTACATTGCAGATCCCTGGTCCTAATTGAGAAGGGTAGGTGGATTAGATATTCTGGAAGTAATAGAAGACTTGGAGTTGGGGTAGAGCACTTTGTCATAAAAATTGTAGATCTAACAGGTGGTATTTTACAGTAGGGAAGATGAAGCACACACCTCTGTAAATAAAAGATTAGCAAATTCTGCTGCAAGTCTCAAGTCATCAACATAAGAATACCATATATTTTGGTTAGGAAGTACCCCAGTATAGGACCCCTTAAGGGCAGTTTGTATCATAAATCTCTCCTCAGATGAATAATAATAGCTATTCTAAAGGCTAGTATATCTAATAATAATACCTAACCCGAATGGCTCATATTACAGGGCTATTGGGTGTCTGCTTGAATAGCCTATTTTTAAAAGGAAGCTTTTAAAGAAAGTTTCAATAGCTAACTTCTATCTGTCTTGACAGTTTCCCCTGGTACAAACAGTGCTTTCAGAATCCCTCAGTTGATGTGAATCTAGGAAGTGCAGGGTAGCCAAGAGCTAAAGAGCAGGTTGAAGGCAGTGAGACCTGGAGTTTGAATCTTGTTTATACAGCAGAACTGGATACATGGGTGAGGAATACTCAGGTGAAGAAGGGGTTCCTGTGTCAGCAAAGCAGTCAGTGCTGTATGAAGGTGTCTGGTGAACTCAGTGGTTAGTACATTGCATCTGTGAATCATCGTACTGTTGCTTGGACCTTTTTACCAGGTGGATTTAGTAATGTTTGTTACAGTGGTACTTTTCTTCTATAGAATGCTTTTTTTTCTGCTTAAGTTTCTTTTCTTTTTTTTGGTTGTTTTTGCATCGTGGATAGGTTAGACTTCCACCATTGGTTGTGAACGTGCCCTATAATACTCTTTTATTCTAAAAGACCAAAAGTACGTCCTTACTTTATTTAATAACAGTACTAGATCTATTAAGTGGCAGTGTTTTTAAAATACATATTTTTTATGTTTTGAAATAGAATTACTGTTATTTATTTAACTGTATTTTATCCCGAATGCCCCTGAAATGAACTGGATAAAGAAAATGTGGTATATATACATGACAGAATTTTATGCAGCCATAAAGCAGGAAGATTTTTATTTTTAAAGTGGTCATTTCTGCTTTGGTAGATCTCTGTTTCAGTAGTAGAGTTTTCCATTTCTTCTGCATGATTCAAATTCTCTGTATCTTTCTCTTTTTTAAGGGTCCGAAAAGCCCTCCGGGAAGCCTCAGTGATCTTGGTGCCATAGAGAGTCTCCGGGTCCCTGGAAAGGTATTGATCTACATGTGTGAGCGTGACTTTTCATTTCCTTAAGAAATAGGCTTGCCTCTGGATAGTCATTGATTCACAGACTCTCTTCTTTCCCACACGTAGATGGTGGTTCTAATAAGCTAGGGAAATTTCTGTAGTGCTGGAGGTGTAGGGTTTGTTTTTGTTATTTGTTGGGGTACAGCGTGATTCATTATAGGAAAGCAGAAAATGCAAAATTAATAAATGTAGGGTTTATTATATGAAATTCTTAGCCTGAAAACATTCATTTGGCTTAGGTAGATACTTTTTGGATTTGGAAATAATTTATACTATATAAGTAGTCACTGTAAATGATTGCATGGAAAAACTTTTTTTATTTCTTTTTATTTTATTTTAAATATGTGGGGTACAATTCAGGGTTAGGTATACAAGTGGACACAATATGGAAAAACTTTCAAACATTAACTTCATGAATAGCTCCATGTCACTCATTAGGATAGGCATTCCTGGTCTTCAGGAATGGGGCCCTTTCTTATCATAATGTCTTTCTAAGTTGGGACAGAGAATTGAGATTCCAGTGAAGTTTTCAAGAAAGAAATAGGTTAGCTTGGGTTGTGTTACACGAGAAGGTTCTAATAGAAAGGATCCATAGGAAGAAAATATATGGGTGCGTCATGAAGTGGCTGTTTGTTTGGATTTAAAATGGTTAAATATTGGCACATTTCATATGGTTTAAATCACTAGAAAAAGGAGGGCTGTTAAAGAATCTGAAGGGCATTGTGTGTGCTTGACACGCCAGGGCTATTTGTTTGTTTTGAGAACTATATAAATTCGAAGTGGGAAGAAACCTTTGAAATCATTGGGTACAATTTTCACATTACTATGTCCCATTTTAAGAGGAGATGTGAGTCAGATGGCAACCTGTATATTGCAAATTTGGAATTTTGGTGGACAAAATAGAATAGAAAAGTAGAAAAAAAATGAAGATTCTTTTTAGAGCTTTCTAGGGGAAAGGAAACTTGGAGACCGATTTCAGAAATCTCAGCTCAGACATTCAGTGTCAAGACCCTGGTACCCAGACTTTGCTGCACATTTAGACTTGAGAGTACCCCTGCCAAGTCACAGCTTAAGCTCCCCAGGTGATTCCACTGTGGAGCCATATGTGGGAACTACTAGTCATGATGGGAGTCTCATAAGATGGAGAAAAAGGAAACAGGACTATGCTAGGAACTATTTGAAAGTTTTACTGGCAATTTTCGTAGCATAAAGTAGAATTACTTAAAATTCCATTCTGGGAAAGTGGATTCTGTTACATTTCAAATTAATGACCTTTTAATGCAGAGGTAAGGATATAAGAAATTAGTATTTATTGACTAAATTTGTTATCCATTTGAACTTATTTAATTTGTTACAAGAATTATGAAGAATTAAGATTAGTATTTATTATAATATGTGATAATCAAAATAATCATAAGATTATTAATTACTAGGACTGCATTTGAGGTTATTTGCTAAACCCCAATTAAAAAGTAAAAATATAAGTATTAAGAACCTACATGCTCACTTTCAACAAACACTTTCTGTAGTGTTTCCATAATTTCAGTGTTTACATATTATAAACCTGAAAATATGTACTGACACTAATATTGTTGTATAAATTTTTACTGAAATACTGGCTCCTGATAGTATTCTTTGAAGATAAGGTTTGGGTTTTTTAGGCCTTGATTTAATGGACTCATAAATACCAATAGGGTGCAGCTAAGTTTGCTGCTACATGATTGCCTTACCTATGCCTTTAATTTTTTTTTCTGTGACAGAAAAATATAGGGTGAGGTAACAAAAGAAATATCTGTTGGGGTCAAAATTTGAGAATATATTGGCTTAGTATCAGAGAGCATTTTTGTTTTTATACTTAATCCACTCAACAAATATTTCTTGCATGTCTGCCTGCTCCATGGTGTTTGTACTGTATGACGGTCTGTGTTTTGGCAGGATGTCTTCTGGAGTTTCAAGTACTTCTGTGAAATCAGTTAGATGGATTTGACTTGATGTCTTAGTGCCTGTGGAAAGGATCCTAAAACCACACGCGAGCTTCAGAGCTTGATTTCCAGAGCTCTACCAAGAGATGTGGGAAGTGTCTGGAATAACAGCCTGGAGGCCTGAGTTCAAGTGTTGACTTAAAACATTCAGTGCATTTTAGTGCATAGTGCCTCAGTTTCCTCATCAGTGAAAAGGTGTGATTGGACTTGATATTTTAGAGCACTTTTTAATTGTTTTCTACTTCCTATATTGCAACATTTGTAGGAGAAATATGATATGAGAAATATACATTCAAAAAAATGTCCCAAACAGTCTTTTAGATGATGAATGTCTTCAGAAGATTGGTGTCTGTATTAGACAGGAGTAGTATTGAGGTTTATGACCAGAGGACTTTATTAACTTTCATGGGTTAAGTGGTAGCGAGGGCAGGTTTAGGACCAGGAGAAGGTGGGTAGGTGGGAATGAGGGCAGACCCTTAGAGTGGACATCACCCTCTTTTGGAAAGGTCATAGCTCAAAGGGTGAGGTGTCTCATGGAGCTGGAAACCAGGAAACTGATACAGAATTCTGAGATCAGGGAGGGGAGAAGGGCTAAGTTTGAGGGATGTTTTAAAAGACAATTCAGGGTTGAGGGTCCCTCTGGCTGTGGGTGGTGGAGGGGTCTGTGGGGGACTCTGTGATGACGGTGCTGTGATGTCTTTTTCAGGATAGAGGTGTTTTTTATAGAGAGAGGGTGTGATGGGATGTTTGGAAATTAGATAAATTTTTTTCTTTCTAATTTTGTGATTTTATTTCATGTTACTAACTCAGTACATTTCTGTGAATTAAATCAGTTTTAATTCATGATCTATTTCTTTAAAAACAAATATACAAATCTTTGAAATACTTTATTGTGTAGAAAGTATTAAATACAGTCATTTTTATTACTTGTACTTCATTTTTATCACTTAATTGTGATTAAAGCTAGATAAAATAACACCATACATTTTTGGGCTCCGGTGATCCTTCCACTTCAGCCTTCCAAGTAGCTGGAACTTCAGGTGCATGCTACCACGCCCGGCTAATTTTTTTGATTTATTGTAGAGATGAAGTCTCGCCTGTCCAGGCGGGTCTCGAACCCGCAGGCTCAGGCAATCCACTCACCGTACATTTTATAAAACTTTCCTTTAAATCATTTTGCTAAAACCTCCTTTTAAATTGTAACCGCAATATTATTCCACTAGATGGCACTGAAAGCCCTATAAAAAGAGAGAAGGCTTGAAAAGACATGTTTTATTGAAAACACGCACAGGGAAACTGATTAACTGGCTCTTGATGGATTATGATTGTTGCTCTAGCGGGATTCAAAGAAAATATGCCATTCCCCCACATAGTCAGACTTCTGGCAATTCTTTATAAACTTACATGTTGTGTGGTTGTGGGGTATCTGTGATCTTCAGATAGGTTTGAATCCTGTTTCATTTGGAGACAGGTCAAACCTGTTTCTGTTCCGTGATTCTTTGCTTTTATACTACCGATTGAATATTGAAAATGTCATGTTTTGTTCTTCCTTTATCTCTGTATAGATTTTTGTGGCTAAACATTTTTTGCTTTCAGCTTGCTCTCTAATGTGATGCTAACTTTGGTAAGATTATGGCTTCTGGTGTTAGAATTTTTTAAGAACAGTTTTTTGTTTGTTTATTTGTTTAATGTAGACTGATGAAGGAATGCTGACAGTAACCAAAAAGTCTTGGATAAGATTTGTGTGGCAAACCCAGACTCACACTTTAGGAGATCAGAATTCCCCCCATACACACTGGGTGTTCTGCCCTCGGGCATGGAATCAGGTCTGTGATGTGCCTAACAAGTGAGGATAGTAGGGACTATGGGTTGCATTTCCTCTTGATTCTATGCGTTTTCTGCAGCATTCTGAGCCTGACCTGTAAATGAAGAATTTGCATTCATCTTTTTGTTTGAAAAAAAACTCAGTACTGAAGCATGAATTTCCAAGCTGTTTTGTGGTTTTAGAAATCAGGTTAAGCTATTTTTCAGAATTGAGAATATAAGTTTCATAATCTTAGGCAAATTGTTAAGGTGTCATAATGAGCTTTTTACACTTGTAAAAGTGAGTGAAATTTTAGAGTTCTAAACTTGAGTTGGTATTTTTAATTAGTGTGTTATTTTGGACAATTTAAAAGTAGTGGTTAAATGCAAAATTAGCAGTCTCTGTTTTCCCTCCTTAGCTTGAGAGATGAACCGAGTGGGAAATTGCTTTGTAAAGTGATAGTCTGGTTCGTTAGAAGCATCCTGGAAGTGTATATTTGAGGGCTCAAATTGTTTTATAGTCTTGAATTCCCAGTTCTCATAAAACCTTTTGTTATTATGCTGAGAGGAAATTTGTCTTGGCTAAATAAAAAAATGTTGACATAAGTTTCTGTTGTGATTGTTTTTCTTAATTTTTCATAAAGTTACATCATTTGTGAAGTGCATTTTATGTGTGTTTTCATGTAACTGTATCTCAGAGATGATCAAAATAGAAAAATATGCTAGGTAGTCTCATGCGCAACCTTATGATGTGGTGACTGCTGGAAAAAGCAGCTCCTAAAACATTGACCGCTGCTTGGTTTATTGCATTAAGAAAATATGGAGTATTTATGCTTATTTTTGATGAAGCACCTGACACAGTGATACGTCTTAAGATACTTTACTTTTCGTAAAGAATATATGGTCCTACTATAAATAAATTTATTGAATTTTTAAAAAAATCTTGGTAGTTGCATTTCATTGTCTCCTGGGTTACATACAGACTCTCTCTGTGATGTTTTTCTACCCTTTATTGCTTTAACCTATGAAGCGCTTTCCCAGAATAGTGCTTTTACCTCTGCTTTGTTTCATGCTTGTAGCCATGTCCCCCAGTTCCTTAAATGTGAAACACTACCTCTTCTCGTATTTTCCGTGTGCCGCCTCTTTCTTTGGCTGTGAGTGCCAGTCCTTGGACGTCCCTCATTTTGCCTGCCCCTCCCGCCCCCAGTTCTGCCTTGCCTTGCCATCCTTTGCTCCCTTATCTGACCCTCCTGTGGCTTCTGCCCTCTCAGGAAGGAGCTGTGTTGTGTCATTTTGTTCCTGTATGACCTGACGTGGGAGTTTTATGTCGTGGGAATTAAATAACTTGTTTGCTAGGTGGAATTATATTGATGGGGAAAGATAGAGAAAGCAGGCAGGTTTGTTTCTAATGACAGCAGGGGAGAGGTTCGATTTGCTCATGTCTGCCTTTTGTGCTTTTGTCATCTCGCTGCAACTAAATCCATTAATTGTGGTTTTCCTCCACCTGTAGTTCTGAGTTGACGCTGATGTACTTTTTCTTTATTTTAGGAGTGGTTGATTACCATTGGCAGCAACTTATGGAACATTTGGTAGTCTTTATTTGTTGACAGAATATTTTTGGATTTTCATGTTTCACAGAGCATTTATATAATAAATACATATACTTACTATGTGACACAGAATTTACTGTAAAAAAAAATCCTTTTAGACATTTTATTAATATAACAGCTTTTAAGACTGAAATATTTTCTCAAAATTAGCTTAAATATCTAATATTGTAACTTTTTCGTATATCACGTTTAAATATAGTGTAAGAAACTTCATTTGGTATTCTTATTATTCCCCCATTTTGTCTGTAATTAATTTTTTTGTAGGAAATCTTTTGTTTATTTTCTTTATGCAAAATTGGGCCTCACACCTGTGTACTGGCTTGCCAAATTGGTTCTGTGCTAGGTGAAGAATTATGTATTTTTGTACATCTCCAATCCTAGGAAGCAGTTAATATTAAATTATGGAGCAATTATATTAAGAATGTGCAATCTTGTTGCTTCTGTTTATTTTTCTAATTTACATGCATTAAATATTCCTTAATCATGTGACATTTATTGTTAATTTTAGAAGAAAGGAACCTTTTATTAAGAGCTTGTGGAAAATTTTGACTGTCAGAACAAGAGCATTCTATCTTTTCCCTTTTGTCTTCTATTCTCTTTTTACCCGAACTGTGTAGTTTTAGTTTTATCAGTGATTATTATCCACAGTATGCTTTGACCCTGTGGAGCACAGTGATGGAGAGTGAGGAGAAATCCATCTTAGTGCTCGAGAAACGTGAGATCTGATCGAGCAGGCAGCCCTGACAGCCATGAAACGTTCAGAGAATGATTAGGTAGAGAGGAGTTTTCCAGACTGCCGAGTGGAGCCAGAAGGAGCATGGTGGTTGGATGCTGGTCGGATGAGTTTGTCTGAATGAGTGAAGAAGCATATTTCACGAAGGGGTCACCAGGCTTGTTTGGAAGGGAGGGTATTTTATGGGGACGTAGTGTGCTTGGGGACTCATGCTCTGGATTGAATTCTGTTTTGTGTGCTATGTTTCTTTTTCTGCTCATCTAAGCTTTATCCCCTCCTTAGCCCAGGTTTTCCACATGTAGAGTGTCGAGTGTCCCATGTCAGTTCTTTGAAATTGTATGGGTTTGTCTGCTCTCTGTGATATTAATAGCTTAGTTCTGTAGGAATGCATACCATCTGACCTTTTATACGCATTTACAGATTGCACTCTTTTTTCAGATTTATCACATTTGAAAGGTACCTTGGTGGATATTTATACATGAAGTCATGTTTTACCTTTGTTTGGTATTCTTAATTACTTTGACAGTTTCACTGTCATTTTGAGTATGTGTCCTTTACAGTGAAAAGAACTAGGCATGAAGAGCTTGAGTTTCCCAAAGCTAATAGCAGAGTTGCAGCTAAGTGTCTACCTTCATATTGGTCAGTGAGGTCCTGTCTGGGCACCTGCACATGGTGTCATGTCATCGGCCATTATTCGTTGAAAATGAGTGCACACTGTCATTAAGGGCTGTTTGGGTTTTTGTCATGGCTCCGTATCTGGTATCTTTAATCTTGGCAGTCTTTGTGGTCTTCAAATATTTTTTTCTTGAATTTGTCAACTGCATGTCCTGCTGGAGGAGCTGTGGAACTCCTGGGGGCAACATTGCCACATCCTTGCAGGGCTTCGCTGTTTTCCTCAGCATGCGGGAAATGCCTGTGGGCGTCCGGGGGAAGTTGCTCTGAAACCCTGGCTCCTCTTCCACTGCCATTTCATGCTTCCCCTTGTGTGCAGGGACGCTGGCTGGGCTCCTTCCCTCCCACAAGACTGGGTTCAACCCAGTCTGCTGTCCACACTGCTGTTCAGGGTGCTCAGAAGGGTAGCATGTCAAGATGAACCCACAGGAGTGTGCCCATTGTGAGACCTGGGTTTCTTCCTGTGCTTTTGGTACCCGATAGCATATGCTGACTTGGTGATGGCTGTATCACTGACCTTTTTTTTCATTGTGTTTTTATAGGCTAGGTTGGTATGGAAGAGGCATTTTATTTTCCGTGCATTTTTGATTATGCAGTTTTGATATATGTGACTTTGCCATCTCTTTTAAATTTATTGGAATGTTTTCTTAAGTTTTAGATTTATTGTTCTGAATTTTTTTAGCATGGACCTACTAATAGGGGATAATTTTATAGTTACTTTTATGGTATAAAATACAAGTTAAACTCTAAAAGATATCCAAGCCAGGTTCTTTTTGTAAATGTAAAATATGCCCTACAATAAAGTAATCTAGAGTATCTCTATTTGAAAAATAATGTTCTTAATTGACCAGATAGTTTTTGTGTATTTAATTAGCATTTTTGTTAGGTATTATTTTAATGACTGTAAAATGATTTTATTTTATTTTTTTTTTGATTTAGAGTCTCACTCTGTCGCCCAGACTGGAGTGCAGTGGCCGCTTCCGGCCACCGCAGCCTCGACCTGTTGGGCTCCGGCGATCCTTCCACCTCAGCCTTCCAAGTAGCCGGAATTACAGGCGCACGCTACCACGCCCAGCTGATTTTTTTTTTTTTTTTTT